>NC_089205.1:27489637-27602137 GCF_963930695.1 Labrus bergylta
GGAGACTCGTCGGGGGAGGGGCAGAGTGTTAGCAAGCTCATAAAACACCTCCGTCTCTTTACTCCTCCTACAGCGAGCCGCATCACGAGAATGAAGCTTCCTCTGCTCCGAACTGGTCCTGCATGAGGAGGAGGAGGAGGAAGAGGAAGAGGAGGGGGAGGAAGAGGAGGAGGAGGAAGAGGAGGGGGAGGAGGAGGAGGAAGAGGAAGAAGAGGAAAAGGAGGTGGAGGAGGAGGAGGAGGAAGAAGAGGAAAAGGAGGAGGAGGAAGAGGAGGAGGAGTAGGAAGAGGAAGAGGAGGAAGAAGAAGAGGAAAAGGAGGAGGAGGAAGAGGAGGAAGAGGAAGAGGAGGGGGAGGAGGAAGAGGAGGAAGAGGAGGTGGAGGAGGAAGAGGAGGTGGAGGAGGAAGAGGGGGAGGAGGAAGAGGAAGAGGAGGTGGAGGAAGAGGAGGGGGAGGAGGAAGAGGAGAAGGAGGAAGAAGAGGGGGAGGAGGAAGAGGAAGAGGAGGTGGAGGAAGAGGAGGGGGAGGAGGAAGAGGAAGAGGAGGAGGAGGAGGTGGAGGAAGAAGAAGAGGAAAAGGAGGAGGAAGAAGAGGAAGAGGAGAAGGAAGAGGGGGAGGAGGAAGAAGAGGAAGAGGAGGAAGAGGAAGAGGAGGAGGAGGAGGAGGAAGAGGAGGAGGAGGGAGAGAAGAAGGAATGTGCAGAAGAAAGAAAGTAAGTGTCGGAGGGGAAAAGCAGAGAGATAAAAAGGATCACTTCATGCTCACTCTGTTTCTCACATTTCTCTCTGAGCTCCACACTCTGAGGTCACAGGTCGTTCCTTTAATCTGTTGAAACAAGTTTCACTTTGACTCTAAACTACATTTTTATTTACTCAAAAATTCAGTTTAAAAGGAACAAATGAGAGAAACCAGATCACATGATATAAAAAATAACTCCTTTGTGATGCAATCTTCAAATTTAACATTGAGCTGAAACTTCAGTTTGAAATGTCCGCCTCTGAAGGCCGTTGACTTTTGAAGCTCATCTCTTGTGTACTAGATGTTTGAACAGAGACACAGTGATCCGTTTGGGAATGTGGGAGTTATATTTAGTAGAACGTCTTAAGGGTCAAAGATTTTACTTTTTGGTATTTTGGAAACACTTCAGAGGGTGTTAAAGATCAGCTGTTTGAATTAGGGGTCGACCGGTTATAGACCCGGCCCAACACTGAGCATTCGGCCGATTATCTGTATCGGCTTTTTTTTTTTTTTTAAGCCAATAAAGTTAATGAATCAAAGTTCAACTACTTTGGCTCTGCTGCAGGTGTGTTTGTTTTCTCTCACCACTCTGTCTCACCACTCTGTCCTGCTCATAGCACTATCTGATTGGACGTCACACAATCAACACCAAAACGTGCTGCGTGTCTCTGACGTGGACAGAGCTGAGAGCGGCCTGCAGCAGGAGGAGAGTCTCAGGTTTTGCATTTAAACTAAATCTTGTGTTGGAGTTTTTAATATTTTAAATTGTACATTTTGACAGAAAGATGTTTTATTTTTCCTGTAAATGAATATCTGTTCGGCCCTGAAACAAACAACATCGGTCGACCCTTTATTTCAACCACAGCTCACACTCAACTTTTCAACACACTAATCACAGATTGTCATTGTGAGCTTCACAACAAATACACTAACTAGTGCTGCTTTAAAGTGTCTCCTTTAAAGTCTTCAATCTCTTTCTGGTTTTTTTTTTTTTTTATAATCTCTGATATTCCTCCACAACAGGAACAAAAGGCTCTTTAAATCACGCCTCGGTTAATTCATCCTGCTCATTAGGATTCAAACATCTTCCTCTGTTTTGAATGTTTTACTGTCAGTTCTTCTTTTTGAAAAGACAAAAGTCTCACATCCTGGATGATAACTGTCCTGACTGTTTATGACCCCGGGCCGAGTTCAGCTCTGCAAACACTGCTGCATATTTCTTCTCCAAATTAGAACAAAACTCAGAGCAAAAATGTCCCAAAACCGAGAGGAACAGAATGTTATTTATTTCAGCCACTGGGAGACGGTCCAGACCCTCCTCACCCGTCCCTCCCTCCCTCGCTCCTCATCCCCTCTCTCTCTCTCTCTGTTCTGTTTTGGCCTGTACCAAACATCACGTGCTGACCAGACAAACACACACAGGTCACATTTCTGTTCAGTTGGTGGATGAACAATGACGTGAAATCAAACACAACAGGATCAAGATACTCCTCTGGAAAAACACACAAAACATTCACTGCACGGTGAAGAAGAAGAGGAAGAAGAGGAAGAGGAGCACCCTGAGGTCGTCCAGGGTATTTCAGTAATGAAACGTGAATCTAAATCCATAATCGAGCTCGTCCTCGCTGCACCTCAAGGACACAAAGACACGAGCAGAGTACAAGTTAAAAATAAAGTCTGAGCTGTGACGGTAAAGCAGCAGCTGACACACACACACACACACACACACACACACACAACTCTTCATCTTCCAATGACCAGGATGGAAGTTATTATTTTTTTGTCTTTTGACCTTTATTGATAAATAAGACAGCTGAAGAGAGACAGGAAGTGTTGGGAGGAGAGAGTGGGGGATGACATGCAGCAAAGGGCCGAGGTCAGATTTCAACCCACGCCCGCTGCGCCTGACTTCTGCCTCTGTACATGGAGCCAGGACATCAGATCCCCTTAGAATAGATTTTACTAGTTAACACGTCACTCAACAGTCCAGGCCCAGAAAACTCTTCTAACATATACATGACAAAATGTATCAACCTCTGACCCTGGTCCCCTCCAGTCCAGAGTCCTGGACTCCTCCTGAATGAACCAGCCGAAGCAGAATTTAGTCTCGACGCTGCCTGTAACTGAACAAACTGTCAGAGACGAGATGTGAACATTTTAAAATCCAGCTTAGAAACATTTCTTATTCATCATTCTCCTCGTGTGGATGAACCTTCAAGCTTCACAAATAATGAAGATGTAGTCGAATGACTTTAAATTGTTTGATGTTTTAAAATGATTTGCTTCTCCGTTGGTAAGATTTGATCTGCTCCTCTCTGTATTTGAATATTCACTCCTTGTCCTCCCTGTGTGAAGCTCTGTGAAATGTGCTACATGAATAAAGTTGCATTTCCTTTCAATTACTCAGCATGACGTGATGTCCTGGACGCAGCGTCCCTCTCGTCCTTAACGTTTGTTTTTGTTTTGTTTAGTTTGTTCTCACAGGTTTACGATGACTCATCATTTCTCAGAGCTGTCAATCAAACAATGAGGGCAGGACTGAGATGGGTTTTTATTATCTACGATTCACTTCTTCCTTTTTCTTTTTCTGAAAAATCAACAACAACTACAGATTCATTTTATGATCAAATAATCTGCTGATGCTTTTAAAAAAAAAAAAATTTTTTTAAATGTGACAAATTAACAGTGAAATTCCTTTTTACTTTCAAGGGTATCATATCCGATTCATATTCCTTTAGGGTCTCGATACCAACACTTTAAACTGCTAATGATAATGACACCTGTTTGGTTACCATGGCAACAGAAATATAAGTCCTACACATCCAATGGTGGGTCATTTCTTGTTTTTAATTACCAAAAACTGTTATCACACTTCTGCACAGTGTCTTAATAAGTTGCCAATGTATTTCTGCAATTTAGACAATGTCACCTCCTCAGCTCTCTGTCCGTTTATTAGAGACATAAACACATCTTTTACATTCTTCTGACATGCTAAAAGGACTTTGCAAATGCCAGTATTTGCAGATTTGGGACTTTTAATGGACCAGCTCTGCTCTCTCTCTCTTTTGCCTGAAGCAGCTTTGGGTTCAAATATGGACTTAAGATCTGACGTTTCTCAAAATATTTGTTATCGCAGCTCAACAAACCTGATGGACCTGAATGTGTTTAACATGATATCAGACCTGGAGCTCTCTATCTGAGCTCAGACAGACCTGCAGCACGACACAACAGGTTGTACCTAACAGTCAATCTAGGGCGTTAATGACCTCTCAGGACAGTGTGTGTTTATCGAGGAACAGAAGTAGAGAACGATTTTCCCCAGGCAGACATGTCAGCACAACATCTGTCACATTGTGTGTGAATATAAATATTAGAGGAGTCACTTCACTACTAATAGTTTATATATAGGTCATGTGTGCAGTTAGATGCCCATGCATGCCTGCAGCTTCTGAGAGGACGGGAAGTCGAGCTGATCAAACATGAAGGACGACCACCAAAATATGAAAAAAAGTCAAATCAAAGAAAACGGTTTAGAGGGAACAGCAACCTGAAGGAGCTAACAAAGCTGCAGTTTTAAAACGACTTCCTTCATTTATACTGCTGCTAATGCATCTGTGTGTGTGTGTGTGTGTGTGTGTGTGTGTGTGTGTGTGTGTGTGTGTGTGTGTGTGTGTGTGTGTGTGTGTGTGTGTGTGTGTGTGTTTATGTTAGAGCTGGGAACAGTGTGTCCTCACAAGGCTGACTGTACTCTGTGAAACGGCTCCGGTTGCTCAATCTGAGTGTGTGAGTGTGTGAGTGTGTGTGTGTGCATGTATGTTTGTGTGTGAGTGACATATAAAACCTTGATCGTACTCTGCTCGTTATGTGTGTGTGTTTGCTTATACAGTAACTGCAGTTACACACGCACACTAAAAATATTCAGGCAAAGACACACCCTCAGCTTCAATAACACACACTGTGGAGCGTACGAGTGTGTGTGTGTGTGTGTGTGTAGCATGTGGGAGCGCATAGTGTCCTCGAATGTCCCCTTTCAGAGAGAGAGAGAGAGAGAGCGAGAGAGAGAGAGAGAGAGAGAGAGAGAGAGAGAGAGAGAGAGCTGAAGAGGAAAGATGACACACACCGAGCTGATGACTCGTCTTACTACGTGCAGAGTATCTGATGAACCTCTGAATAACAGATTAAGCCGTCCTTGTTTGGGTTGGAACAAAGTATTCACAAAAACAAAAGAGAGTTAAAGTGTGTCAGAGCGTGCAGCTTTCAAACACACACACACACACACACACACAGATTCCCCACTTTGGGACAAACACTGAGCCAAAAATATTCCAGACTGAGTACAACGGCCATCTTTTTTTGTTTATTTACAACTCTAATGTTCCAAAACAAACTAACATCTGTATTTTCACAGCCTGCTTTCCAAGAGAAGGAAACTTTCCTGCACGGCTGCTTGTGATTGTCCGTACTGAGGTATTTCTAAAGTTTTATTTCTAACAAGATTTCAAACCTTGAACCATCAAAAACCAACCAAGAAGAAGATGTTTTAAAAATGTTTAACGGAACTTTGATCTGAAGTTTAAAAGTTGAAAATGAAGATGCAAACACACCAGTTATTATTCTTATTAAAGAGTAATCAGATGAGTACTTTTCCACATTAACAGATTAGTTTATATAATAGCCAACACATATAGGGCTGGGCGATATGACTACAAATGTTATGTCACATCAGTCGATATCGATAATTATCACAATACATTTTCAATCATTATTCTTACAAAATTTAAAGTCTGATTTTTGCTCCGGAGTGAAAGTTGAAGAAACCAGATGATTAACCTTTTTAATTGTCTGAACACGACAAACGTTACTTGAACAGAGGAACATTTCCCCAATCGTATAAGCACGGTGCACTGTGCAGGAAAACACTGAAAAAAGTGATATTGTGATAATTATCGTCGTCGTTTGAACACCCTGTGGTGTTCCCCAAGGTTCCATACTTGGTCCACTCCACTTCTCCATTTACTTACTCCCGCTAGGCCACATTTTTGAAAAATATAACATATCTTACCACTGTTACGCTGATGATATACAGATTTACCTCCCCCTCGAGCCAAACAACTACAACAAACTCACAAACCTCACAAATTGTCTTCAAGACGTAAAATCTTGGATGGCCACAAACTTCCTCCAGCTCAACAACGAAAAAAACTGAAGTTATCTTGGTTGGTCCACAGCACTTGGCAGACTCAATTTCACCCCATCTCGGGCCCATTGTCCCAGTCCGTTAAATCTCAGGTAAAAGATCTTGGCATAATATTTGATTCAGCACTAAAATTTGACAAACAAATAAATCAGGTTAGAGAACCTGGAGAAAGTTATTCACGCATTCATATCCACTCGTGTCGATTACTGTAATTCACTTTATTTTGGTATCATCTCTATCCGGCCTTCAGCACATACAAAATTCAGCAGCCAGAGTCCTAACACGGTCAAAAAGAAGAGATCATATCACCCCAGTTCTTGCCTCCTTACACTGGCTGCTTGTATTATTCTATATTTGTATTTTTTATCCCTTTATTTAACTGATGTAAATATGTTTGATTTTTAATAATTATATTCCTGTTTTGCTTGAGCTGTTGTAACAAACAAATTTGATCTGATCAATAAAGTTCATCTTTATCTTTTATCTTTAGTCAAGCTGAGGATTGATTTGAAAATACTTCTGACGGTGGCATTAAATGGACTTTCCCCCACCTACCTCTCAGAACTCCTGTCCCCATATCAGCTGGTGAGAGATCTTAGGTCATCAGCACAAAACCTTCTGTCACTGCCTATAGATCCAGGACAAGGTGCAATGGGGATCAGGCCTTTTCTATTGCAGGAACTCCAAAACTGTGGAACTCGTTGCCCCCAGACATCCATCCATCTCTCTCACACTATTGGTGTTTTTAAAACTCAATTGCCTTTAATCTTCAGTAACGCATCAAGCACAAAAACCCAGAGCTCTGTTACTCTTGTGTTACACTGGAGTTAACTGTCACTTGTTCTTTTCTTCTTTTTTTTATTGTTGTTGTTCTTGTCTGTTACTTGACTGAAGTAAATTATTTGCTAAATTATCACATCTGAGGGGTAGAAACCATTTTTAAAAGAAGATTTTGATCATGAAAAATGTTCCTCAGTGATCAGAATACTCACTGACACACACACACACATGTACACACTCACACAGCAGGTTTCAGGTCCTCTCAGGTTCTGTGTGTGCAGACATTTGGCCCCCATGTTGTTTCTGAGTGCGGCCCCTCCCCCACCTCTGCTATTTACAGCTCCAGTGTTTGCATTAAACTCGGATATAGTTTAAAAATGGCCCAAAGCCAAAACCTGAATCCCAGATTTGAACATTTCTAAGCTTCTTTTCATCCACATGAGCGGAGAAGGAAACAACACGGTCAGCTGTGAAACCTCGTTTGACCGTCAGTGGAAGTTCCTGTTTTTTAAGATGGAGGATCTAACTTAAACACACAAACTCTGCCCACTTCAGTGTCCACGCTCAGACTGGAGGAAAGCAGTGGATGTGCACCAGATGAAGAGATGATATAAAAACTGAGAGGCAGCTTCATGAAGTCTCAACATGCGTTCAGAATCTGCCATCTCTTAACTTGACTGTATGACAGTAAAGGAGCAGTGTGAGGAATGAACAAAAGAGGAGAAACATCAAGAACACTTCATCACAGCTGATCGATGCTGCAGGAATATCACTTCTGATTCAAAAATAAACCAGAAATCATGTTTACTTTAATGTGAACTCACCACAGAGAGTCACAGAGAGTCACAGCCTCATATTCAAACATATGCAAAGATAACAATTCCCTCTAAAAATCTTTTCTTCTGCAGAGATTTCACACTAAACAGGAAGCAGAACACCAAACACACACACACACACACACACACACACACACACACACACACACACACACATCCACGTTGCACGGTTTGCATTCTGAGCTCAGTCTCAGGTTCATTGTCTTTGCTTCAGCTGGACTCGGCTCTTAAAGTGGACTGATAATGAATCTCGGATTAAAGCAGGTGAATGATTAAAGCGGTCTCTCACCGTTTCACCGGGACGATGTCCTCTCTCTCGTCCATGTTTGACCTACAATCCGAGCTGCGCCTCTCCCTTTTTATTTTTGTTGCTGGTGACAAAACCGGAGTAACCAAACCCCCCTCAGCTGTCAAGTCCAAAGCTGTCAGAAACATTACACTTCCGCTCAATTTCAAAGTAAAGGTCCCTGTGAGAGCGGGACAGTTTTGGAGGTATCAGATTCTATCCATACCTTTAAATGTGTTGTCTACACCTATAATATATGTAATAATAATATAATATGTAATATTTACAGTCTATGGTCCACACACATACTCTTTCACAGAAAGAACTTTGTTTTATCACACATACTTTAAAAAATAAACCTCTCTTTTAAGTGTCAATCCTACGACGGAGGAGGATTAGGGCCATGTTAAATATATATATATATTTAACATGGCCCTAATCCTCCGTCGTATCAATCAGTGTTTGGATGTCAGTTTGTTTTGAGTTTTAAAATGATGTTAACTTGCATCTGTTTGAGTGTTTAAAAGTGTTTAAAAGTTAATGAAGAGATATATAAATATTGAGTCAGTATCCCGACAGGAGGGTTACGGTGATGGGTTAGGAATTTAAAAAAAAAAAGTAGGAGATAAAATAAATATCACAGCTTTTATTCATGTGTTCATTTCCGGTTGCGTGTCCCCAGCATGACGTCATCCGCCCGGCCCGCCTCACCCCGCGGCACTTCGACAACTTCCGTCGTTTCTCGGCGGAAATCGTCGTTTTCTTCTTCCACCGGCCGCAGAGAGGAAGTGAGACTCACTGTGTGTGTGTGTGTGTGTGTGTGTGTGTGTGTGTGTGTGTGTGTGTGTGTGTGTGTGTGTGTGTGTGTGTGTGTGTCTGTCTCTGGCGCCCTCTACCGGTCACCAGAGAGAGATAGCCATGCAAGTGGTATCTGAATTTATTCACTCACTCACACACACACACACACACACACACACACACACACACACACACAGGAATACACACACCTACAGGAACACACACACACAGTTGTTTCAGGTTTAACGTTTTAATAACAGATCTCCATATACAAACAGTGACGTCATTCTGCCTTTTACCTCCACCGGATCAGGCATAAGGTTTGTGAAAGCGTTAGTGATGATATGGTGTGTGTGTGTGTGTGTGTGTTAACTGTGTGGTGATAGTGTAGAGAGACATACACACATGCACTCTTAAAAAAAAGTGAAAAATAGATTTGAAATAAAACAATAAAAATGAAAACAAACTGAACAACTTAACTGTGTCTGGAGTGACTTTTGTTCCCGTGGTGCTGAAAGGTTTGAGAAGTTTTTTGTGCAGAACGAGACTCAAAGAGGAAAGTGTGGATTCTGAGGTTATTCTTGAACATTGTCTCGGCTCATTTCTTTTTTTTTCTTTTAGTTTTATTTTGTACTTTCTGCTCATAGACGCAGCAAATAGAAGAGGGGAGACGTGGATTTAACTACAGGTGTTTAGTGGCAAAGAGAAGTGTGTTCTTCACGCTCGTCTGTGTCTCCTCATGGAAGGAGGAAAGTTTGCTCCAGACTGAGATCAGGTGTGTGAGTTTAAATCACAGAATGAAGAACAAAAAAAAGAATCTGTTTTTTAACTTCACAGGAAAAATAATAAAATTATAATTGACTGGATTTAAAGAGTGCCTTTTAAGGGACCCAAGGACGCTTCACCAAAAACAAAACGAGCAATCTGATAGGAGGTTATATTTGTTTATGAAAGAAAGCTGCACAATCTGTCTGCAGAAATGTAAACTTTTAAATGTGTCTGTGTTCAGTGAAGGTGTTTTAGGAGCATTTGATCAAATCGTTGATGAATTATTTACTCGATCCCAACGACAGCAGATGTGGTTTTTCCCTCTCAGACGTTGGTGGTGGTGAAGCATTAATTTAGCCCTAATGCTGAGGTTGACCCCGCAGCTCATGAGCTCATTCAAGATTTGCTCAGCGAGTCATGCTGTTGCTATGACAACGGGGCTGAGTATATATGGGCTGCCTGCAACAATAACCCACACACACACAGTGCAGAGAAACAAGGGTGTAACCTTGGCTCCTGCAATCCTGGATGTTTTTCTCTCTTGCTATTTATAGCAAGCGACTGTCAGATAGGTGCCACAAAAAAGTTCCTGACATAAAGGGCGATTATAAATACTGCTGGGCCGCTGCACCATAAGCCTTCCACTGGCTCTGAACATACATGTACAGACAGTCAGTAGGTTGTTATAGCCAAGAGGAAGAGGCACGTGTAAAAGGAAAACATCATGCAGAACTTTGTCTCTTCAGTCGACGTTTTCTAGAAGAGGACAGAGATGGTGTGTTGATAATCAGAAACAGAGTTAGCGCCATTAAGAATCAGATATGGGTTCAACACATTATGGTTATTTAACATGCCTGGAAGCATTTTTTGGACCGATCATCACATATGCATCGTGTTTTAAAAAAACAGGAAGGAGAAAAAAGGAGTTTACACAAAGAAATGTGACATATCTCAGGTGCCAAAATTAGTTTAACAACAACAAACAGCCAGTTTTTTGAAGAGTAAAAAAAAAAGAAGTAAAAGTTGCAAACAAAATAATCCTGGAAAAAAACAGTTTTCACCTGTCGAGTCTTAAAACAAGGAGTGAAATACATTTAAACTGATTTTTGGGGTCAGTAACGACATGTGGCGAGAGTGGGGAAGTAGAAGCAGGTCCGCCTGTCAGTCAGTTAGGCCACACCCTATGATATGGTCTTGATATAGTCTGGACAGATGAGATTTAGAAGGGTCGACTCCTTGTCATTTTTTTCCCAGTGCAGAGAGGAGCTATGGGACTGGAGGAGTTTTTCAGGCCAGGATACAAACATTTGTTTTTGGAGCCTGCTTCAAGTGGACACTCGGGGAACTACAGTTTTTTGCACTGGTGCATCAGCTTCGCTTGTCAACATTGGAGCTTGCCTCTTGGTTTTAACAGCCTGCAAGCAGTATTTCAATGAAGCACATTCATTGTTGGTACTTTCTACTGTGAAATTTGGCAAACGTGTTTTTGTTTCCCAAAAGAATAAAGCAAGGAAATTAAAAAAGGGGAACAAAAGAGCTGCATATGTTCTCTCATGGCTTCTGTACAAGAGGGAGAATTCCTATTCTTAAAAAAAAGGATGCAAAATAAGAAAGAACCTACAAGTTTTCAATCCTCTGAATCGAAACATACCCAGTGAATGATGAGTCGTAGGAGCTGTTTCTGCACAGAGGTCTTTAAACCGGACCCAGCTCAGGATGGACTGTGGAGTTATTGTATGTGCAAATTCTTGCAAGAGGCAATTCAGGTGCAACATGGAGTCCAAGACACAGAATACAAGATGCTACACCATGACATGATTGTGTGTGTGTGTGTGTAGGTGTGTGTGTGTGTTAGGAATGTGCACGAGTGTGTGTTTGTTTGTTCATGAGCAGGTTATTCATTAAGATGCTGTTTTGTCTGCACTTGATATTCAGCAGAAATATGATCATTCAGACATATTAACTTCAGCTCAGATGTACAGCCAGCAGCCACTTTTTGAATGTTGCTCTCTGTGCTCGACTCAGCTCGTCTGAAAAGTTACTCTGGACCCAAAATGCGTTAAACCTCACGCGCTCGCAGGGACAAACTGGAGAACCTCTATCACACAAAATAAAAACACATTGACATCTTCAAGTTCCCTAAAACGGCAGACATTCAATTTTTTAACTGTGGTTGCTATGTACAATAGAAGGATCTTCATATATTAATATTCTTCTTCTCTCCTCTCTTTTTTTTTCTTCCCTTCCTTGCTGCCAAGTCTTTGTTTCCATACACATTTGTCCATTTTGTATTTATAGAGTATTTTCAGTATTTACATTATAAATTACTACACAGTCTCGTGATAAAATAAATAACTTAAATAGAACGGCCGTGGCTTTTTGCAGTGTCTTTGCATGAAGGGTTAAGACAGGAGGGATGGGGTGAAGGCCGAATGTTTCGCTCCTTCAGGGTTTTGCAGACGGAGAGGATAAAACGACCTCTGCCTGTCTGATGCAGTCGTTTCTGCAGAGAAATACGGAGGAGGCGTGTAGTGAAGGCAGAGGGGCCGACGCACTGGGAGTGAACTTTATTCCCACAGTGGCACGAGGTGGGAAACCCTCCCTGAACCATATCCACGTGTTGCTCTGTCCTAAGCACCATGAGAACATCAGGAATCAGACACTTAGCATTTCAGGTTTGTTCCTGAAGAGATAATGGACACATTTTTTTATCCTTTAAAGGCTTTATATGTGATTTTTTGATCCAGCAGATGTCGCCCTTGAGCACCAGCATGAAACCAAAACAACTGGCGCTGCATTGTTGTGTTAGCATGCTAATGCTAGCGATCTTTATTATGCTGGTATCTTCACACTGCATGTAAATTTACCTGAAATGAGCGTGATCTAGAAACACAGTTAAGCAGTGAGTACAGTATGTTATTCTTTTTTTCTCTAGTCCCTCAATTAAACAACTTTTATACTCGAGGGGAGGAGTCAGCCGGCCGTCCTGGCGATGTAAACAAACTGAAGATAGGACTCTGAAAACTCTGAAAACATCACAGACAGTGGGACTCGGGTGTTACACCCATTGTAGACAGTCATGACTCACAGAGTTATTTTCAGATGATAAACTTGATTTCTATTTAAGTGTGAAAAATCACATAGAAAGCCTTTAAATCTGATGTTGCATCAAAGTTGTTTCTAAAAGGTTGGTAGGTGCCCATTAAAATCCTCTCACTTTGACCAGTTATAGTCTTATTGGTCAGGCTCCTATACATAAAAAAGAATAACATATTGCTAGTATGCTAGCTAGATAGCATCTTTAATAGATCTAAGCATATTTAAGTCCAGCTAACTCTGTAAAAGTTATAAATATGTTGAAGTATTGTTTTTATTTATACATGTGAATAATTCAGGAAGTGTTTCCCACTGATCGAGCCGCCATGAGAGTAAAGTCCGCTGTGATGGGGGTCATGGCGTGGTACAGAGGGTTATACTGATGGGATAATACTGAAGTGGTAGGTAGAGGACGGTCTCCAGGTTTTTGGCCCCTAATTCGACATGTTTGAGGATCACTGGAGACTTTGTTGGACTGTGAGAAGATGAAGGACGAGGGAGGAGGAGACAGAGGGAGGGAGGGAGGGAGGGAGGGGAGAGTGCAAAGCTTCTCCTCCAGCTATACCACCGTGCCGCTCGGAGAGTTCCCGTTCTGTGCTGTCAGGTTCTGAACAGAGAGAGAGAGGAAACACAAAGGGAGAGTTAGACACCAGGGGCGATCACACCAGGAAAATCTATAACCCTACTTTTTTAGTTCAGGGAGAAAAGAAAAGAAAGTGTTGCTGAGGGGGAGAGATGAAATCAGATCATCTGTTGAGCTTTTGAAGAGGTGTAGTCTGAAACATCCAGCAGGTGAAAACTGTCAAAACAAACTGATTTCTGACCTGCGAGGGAAAACATTTTTTACGGGTCAATTCTCTTAAGAAATATTATTTTTAACCGCCCAATACCTGACTGTAACTGTTTTATTTGATTTTAATGATTGACTTATCACTGTAGTAATTTCAAGCTTTTAAATTACATTAGTGTATATATTTTATTGTTCTTATTGCTCTTTTATTGATATTATTTTCTGTAGTAGCTTTATCTCATTTCTCGTTGTTTATTATTTATGTATGTTTTCTCGGCATCATTGTAAATGAGGGTCGCCCTCAATGATCTCTCCGAGAACTAAAATAAAGGTTGATGATGACATTTGTTTGCAGAAATCTTTGAACTTCTGATTGTGTGAACGTTGAAGAAAAAAAACTAGCAGCACATTAACATGTGGCTGCTGACTTTGCCATTAAGTTATCTGTGAAAGGAGAGTGATTTGTACACATTAGGCCTGGCTCAGACTACAGGATAATCAGGCCCACATGAGGTCTGTTCCCCTTCACCAACAATCCAGAGGGTGTTCCTGACTCAAAGCTGCTCACAACCGATTAGTATAAAGATCGATCTGCATCAGAGCAGCCCCTATTTATATCAAACATGTTTGATATTTAGGATTTAAAGAGGACATATCATCCCCCTCCTCCACCTTTTCAAACAGTCCTCTGTGGTCTAAATGAAACATCTGTGCTGTGCTTTGGTCAAAATATAACATGAATCAAGCGCCAGAAGAGGTTTGTGACCCTGTATAAACCAGCTCTCTCAGAACGCTCCGTTTTGGTGTGTGTGTGTCTCTTTAAATGCAATGAGCCCGCCCCCGGAGTTTTCCCAGTAGACATCACTCCTCTGTAGCGAGAATAAAAATTGCGGACCTTTCGGAAAAGTTTTGTTCTATGTTGGGGGTGGAGTCCATGGGTGGAGATACCAGGGGAGGGGAGGGGATTTTTTTATTTTACCAGAATCCCACTGTGACATCACAAGGAGAGCACATTTGAAACAGAGCATTTTTCTCTGTGTTGTAAGACTTATGCAGACCACAAACAAAGGACTGGATGGGTTTATTTCACATGTTGTGGGTCAGTAGACACTCAGGTTACCCAAATATATGTTCAAAAACACTGTAGAAGTGGATTTTTCAGAATATGTTCCCTTTAAAATTTTGACCATTCTGTCATGAAAGAGTCTGGCAGAAGTTTTGCGCCTGACTACAATAACCATGAGAGAGACGAGGGAGGACAAGAGAACAACTGGCAGCAGGATGAAACTCCAGACATTTTTTCATCCAAACTAGTTTTTGTGTTTTTGCAAATCTAACCCCCGGCTCCATTGTTTACGAGCGGTCATGTGAGGGGGTGCGCCTCTCTGCTGGCTCGATAATCTGAGTAAAATCATGAAGTCTCATCATGTGATGTTTGTGATGCTTCCTGATTTCCCCTCCTGGGTTTAAGAAAGTATTTCTGATTTCCTCAGTCAACTGATAACATTTAAAAGTTTAAAAAAATAGAAAGTTTTAGACGTACCGCCTTCCCCGGCCGCGCCCAGGTGCAGATGAGCCCCTCTTGGCACGCCGTGATGATGCAGTCGTCCATGAACACGAGGACGGTGAGCCGCTCGTGTGCGATCTTCTTGCACACTAGCGGCTCCAGCAGCGGCACCTCGTGCATGCGCGGGCACAGCGTGGTGCCCAGGACCTTGGCGGCGTCCAGCCGGTTGCTCCTCGGCGCCACGTTGATCTTGTCGTTGCTCTTGCTGATGTTTCCCAAGCTGTGGTACCGCTTGTGCTCCTTCTCCACGCCGCTGCCGGAGCCCGACTTGTCCGACTTGCGCTCCTGCAGAGACAGCGTGGCGAAGCGGCCGATGCTAAACGGCGTGCTGTTTCCTACATTGCTGCTCCCGCCTCCTCCGCCTCCTCCGCCTCCCGTGCCGCCCTCTGTCGCGCCCTGACCTTTGGAGGCGTTCGCCACGGCGGGGTGGGGCAGAGAGTTGGAGCGAGAAAGCGAGCGAGGGAGCGGCAGGGGGAGGGTCGGGGGGTTGGCGGTGCCCGTGTTAGTGTTGGGCGGGTGATGGTGCCCCTCCACCCCTCCGGTCCCTCCACCCACGACTGAGGTGCTGTTGACCGCCACGCTGCCCGAGTTGGACAGCGAGGGCCCGAAAGTGTTAGTGAAGGCGCGGGTCAGCGGCAGGCGAGGGTATAAAATGTCATCCGTCAAGTCCCAAAGACAGAATTGCGTGTCCTGTCCCACCGAGCCGAACCGGTACGTGACGGACGCCGAGCCGCCGCCTTTAGAGCTGTGGCGAGAAAGACGCGACAACGTGCTGCTCGTTCTCACCCGGCCAAAGTGCATGGAGTTATTCGGCGCCCCCTGGTGGAGGTCTTCCTCGCTGCCGCTGAGCTCCATCGGCTCCTCGTCCTCCAGGGAGGTCGTGAAAGGGTCAAACGCGACCACGTTGACCCACGACTTGTGTCCGTGACCTCTGGCGACCACGCGGCTCTCTGCGAACGACCACACGGTAACCAGGTCGTCCTCACCCCCCGTGGCGAGATACTTCCCGTCGGGACTCCACGAAACACAAAGAAGCCCGCCGAAGTAGCTCTTCATCACGCCCTGCAGCTCCATGGAGTCGAAGTGGAAGACGCGCAGGCAGCCGTCCTGGCCCACGCACGCCACGTGCACGCCGTCCGGGGAGAAGGCAAACTCGTTTAAGCCGCCCTCGCCCACCGCCCACCGTAACAGGGGGTTGCGCGGCGTCTTGGTTTTGCAGGCGTAGACGGCGAAGCCCTCACCCTGCCGCAGCAGAGAGTACTGCGGCGCCGTGGTGCCGCACGGGTGATCCACGTTGTAGAGGTAGAGGTGACCGCTGGCGTGCGACGCCAGGAACAGATTCTCCGACTTCGGAAGCCATTTTAGACACGTCACCTTTGACTTGTCTATCAATCTCTGGAGAACAGGAAGGAGGAGGAAGAGGAAGAAGAGGAGGAGGAGGAGGAGGAGGAGGAGGAAGAGAGAGGAAGAGGAGGAGGAGGAGGAGGAGGAGAGAGGAGGAGGAGAGAGGAGGAAGAGAGAGGAAGAGGAGGAGGAGGAGGAGAGAGGAGGAGGAGAGAGGAGGAAGAGAGAGGAAGAGGAGGAGGAGGAGAGAGGAGGAGGAGGAGAGAGGAAGAGGAGGAGGAGGAGGAGAGAGGAGGAAGAGAGAGGAGGAGGAAGAGGAGAGAGGAGGAAGAGAGAGGAAGAGGAGGAGGAGGAGGAGGAGAGAGGAGGAGAGAGGAGGAAGAGAGAGGAAGAGGAGGAGGAGGAGGAGAGAGGAGGAAGAGAGAGGAAGAGGAGGAGGAGGAGGAGGAGGAGGAGGAGGAGGAGGAGAGAGGAGGAAGAGAGAGGAAGAGGAGGAGGAGGAGGAGGAGAGAGGAAGAGGAGGAGGAGGAGGAGGAGAGAGGAAGAGGAGGAGGAGAGAGGAAGAGGAGGAGGAGAGAGGAGGAGGAGAGAGGAGGAAGAGAGAGGAAGAGGAGGAGGAGGAGAGAGGAAGAGGAGGAGGAAGAGGAGGAGGAGAAAGATTTTTGGCAGAAGAGGAAAAAGCAAAGAATGAGTCGAGATATAAAAGATATTACAAATACTCGTGCTCACAAAATGTGTGATTTAAAAAAAAGCTAAATATAAAACTGATGACGGACGACGACGCAGAAAGGACACATGGGGAGGAGGGGGGGGGGGAAGGAGGAGGGGGGTCTGCAGAGACCAGGAGACCGGCTGCAGCAGAGACGGTGTGGGGACAGACTGAAACCAACAGAGAGACAAAAAACAGAACGGGCGAGTGAGGAGGAAAAGAGGAATCCCAGAGAAACACACAGTCTGCATGCACAACCACACACACACACACACACACACACACACACACACACACACACACACACACAACCACACACACACACACACACACACACACACACACACAACCACACACACACACACACACACACACACACACACACACACACACACACACACACACACACACACACACACACACACACACACACACACACACACACACACACACACACACACACACACACACACACCAGGAGTCTCCCACCTAATTGAGAATCCCATTAAAGAGAAAGAGGACGATTAGAAGTCGTAATGAGAGAATGTGAAAACGACAAAGCTAGTAAAAAAATAAATGACTCCTGTGACAGGCTTTAATAAGAAGGGGGAGGGGGAACGATCTTACCTCCTCATTGAAGAGTTTACTGGTCTCCTTCTTGATGGGGTCCAGGTACTGGACCTGTCCGGCCGAGAAGCCCACGATCAGAGCGACGCTCTCCGCCGTGGCCGAGTACTGGTTGAAGTCGTGACACGTCGGCTGCGTCCCTTTGTAGATTCTTTTGTCTATGGGTTTACTGAGATCAACAGCCTGCACAGAGACAAGTCAGAGGGAGGAAGAAGACATTCAGATCTTCTTAAATGCTTTATATGAGATTTTTTGATCCAGTAGATGTCGCCCCGATCTTTATTATGCTGGTATCTTCACACTGCATGTAAATTTACCTGAAATGAGCGTGATCTAGAAACACAGTTAAGCAGTGAGTACAGTATGTTATTCTTCTTTTCTCTAGTCCCTCAATTAAACAACTTTTATACGTGAGGGGAGGAGTCAGCCGGCCGTCCCGGCGATGTAAACAAACTGAAGATAGGACTCTGAAAACTCTGAAAACATCACAGACAGTGGGACTCACAGAGTTATTTTCAGAGGAGATACTTGATTTATATCATATTTAAGTGTGAAAAATCACATATAAAGACTTTAAAGGAGGAGTTATTTGTCCTACATGATTCCTTTACAAGCAAAGACCACACAACAACATTTACCACAAATACAAATATCTTACACTACAGGCTCTTTTTTTCCATTGGTCTTGTGTTTCTGTTCTGATAAAATGATCATCAAGCACAGACGACAAAAAAGTCAGAATGAGAGATCTCCCCAGCAGCGGTGTTAGAAATAAAAAGACGTGTTTTGTAACAGATGGATGGTAAACATGGAGTTTTTAGTGTGAGAGTGGAGGCGCTGTGGGTGCTGAAACAATCACACGGGGAGAAATCCATCAACCCAGATCCAAAAGCACCACTACAGCTCTCAACCAATGGGAGCAGAGAAGAACCAGAAAGCATCAGACATGACTGCAGTATTTCTAAACTGCAAACACTCGTGTTAGTGTACTACAGACAGACATCACACTGAGAGGTCACACCTGATCTCTGAGGGCCTCATCAATGGCCTCATCGTGCTGGAAGGAAGTCACAATCAAGCAGGGAATAAATACAACACTACAGCACAGGAGATTTGTATTTTATTTGATGTAACCAGGTCGGTCCCTCTGAGATTAAGAACCATTTTTCCAAAAGGAGACCTGGACGAGAGACAGGCAGCAGCAGAAACACAAACGTTACAGACAAGAGACCAAAAGGGAGTCAAAGTGCAATTTACACAAAGTGTTGTAATAAAAGAGAACCATCTCTGAGTCGAATCTGGAGTCAGTAGTTCGAGCAGTCGAGCTAAAAAACATCGACATCCAAATGAAAGACGGCTTCTGAGGCTTTCATATAAAAACCTGTAAGGACACCAGCTCCTTCAGTTTGAAGTCGTTCTGCAACAGATTCCAGGCTGAGGGTGAAGAATACCTCAAAGCCCTTTTCACAATTTCTGTCCTAGGGTTAGGGACAGAGGACAGAGGACAGAGGACAGAGGACAGAGGGCAGAGGACACAGGACACAGGACAGAGGACACAGGACAGAGGACAGAAGACAGAGGACAGAGGACAGAGGACACAGGACAGAGGGCAGAGGACACAGGACAGAGGACAGAGGACACAGGACAGAGGACAGAGGACAGAAGACAGAGGACAGAGGACACAGGACAGAGGACAGAAGACACAGGACACAGGACAGAGGACACAGGACAGAGGACAGAGGACACAGGACAGAGGACAGAGGACACAGGACAGAGGACAGAGGACAGAAGACAGAGGACAGAGGACACAGGACAGAGGACAGAAGACACAGGACACAGGACAGAGGACACAGGACAGAGGACAGAGGACACAGGACAGAGGACACAGGACAGGACACAGGACACAGGACAGAGGACAGAAGACAGAGGACAGAGGACAGAGGACAGAGGACACAGGACACAGGACAGAGGACACAGGACACAGGACACAGGACACAGGACAGAGGACACAGGACAGAGGACAGAGGACACAGGACAGAGGGCAGAGGACACAGGACAGAGGACAGAGGACACAGGACACAGGACAGAGGACACAGGACACAGGACAGAGGACACAGGACAGAGGACACAGGACAGAGGACACAGGACACAGGACACAGGACAGAGGACAGAGGACAGGACAGAGGACAGAAGACAGAGGACAGAGGACAGAGGACACAGGACAGAGGACAGAGGGGTCTTTTTTTAATGAGATAAAAACACAGATAGTGAGGAAGCAGACCAAGAGTTGCCTTTTACATTCAGAAGTGTAACCAGTTTATGAGCCTTCAATCAAGTTACCCATCATGCCCAATAAAACATCATAAACTAACATATCATTATCTTTTAACAGGTTCATACTTTTACGTCCATATTTGTTAAATTGTCTCTGGTTTCTAAATATTCAGTGATTTGATACTTTTTAATACCAGGTGTTTAAAAAGAAAAACTATATCTGTTATTTTAATGATCAATAGTATAAGAAAGTAACAAAACATATAAATAAACGACAGATCTTCAGACTGATTTTTGACTAAAAGCTGCTGTGAGATGAAGAGAGAGAGACAGAGAGAGAGAGAGAGTGGGAGAGAGAGAGAGAGAGAGAGAGAGAAAGAGACAGAAAGAGAGATAGAGAGAGAGAGCTCTGTCTAAACTGCACTAAAACATTGGCAACGTTCCCACACAATTAAGAGTGTGCAGGAGTTTTCTTGCAACTGTTGGGTCATTAAAATCAAGAAATGATCAAATATTAGGAGCCTGGGAGTTATATTTTTGTTGCCATGGTATCGAAACAGAAGTCAATACTGTTTTTATTATTAAATATCTGGTATGACAACCTCCTCATAGTCAGCTTCATGTGCAAACATCCAAACAGGTCGTGCAGAGCTCTTACTTTAAAATGAGCTGCTGGTTAATAAAAAAGAAAAGTGTATTTCAGAGTGACTGAAGATGATATGAAAATGAGTTTTCAGCAAGTCTGCCAAATGAGTCTTTTAGTTAAGAATACATTTCATCTGTACGTTACTCTCTCAGTGTCACAGCTCGAGTCTGAGAAACACTTTGAAACAAGTCGAGTGTAAATAAGAAAAGCTTAAAGTGAGAACTGAAAACGAGTCAAATGTAAAACAGGATGTGAAGGGCAGCGCGAGAGACGCACCAGATCCCCATCAGCAGCTCTCTCTCTCTCTCTCTCTCTCTCTCTCTCTCTCTCTCTCTCTACTCATTATGCAGATGAGCTATCGACCAGATGTGACAAATCCACACCCATTCTTAGTCGATGTCGCTTTAAGATTCTGTCTTTCCTTCATCCATCACATCGAGCAATAAAACCTTTTTGAAGTAGCTCTAAAATCCTCGTTGTGAAGAAATTGGCTCCAGGGTTTTGGGAGCGCCGGCCCAAACAGCTGAGAGGACAAGTCTTCATTAAAAGCTCTTCTAGGGGTTAAAGTTCAGGAGGGGCATTTTAAAAAAAATAATAAAGAGGTGATTTAGTATTAAGGGAATGCAAAATCAGTATGTTACAAAAATCTGACCAGAATTACAAATTAAAGTTAAGAAGACACAAAGATATCTATCAGATAAATTAAAAACAATAAAGAGTCAACGTCTCTTAAATGAAAAAGATCAGCATCAAGTTGTTGGTCAATTTATAAGAAGAGGTTCCTGATTCAAACAAACACCTCGAACACACTTCAGGTAAAGGCTTTATATGATGTGATTCTTTGATCCAGCAGATGTCGCCCTTGAGCACCAGCATGAAACCAAAACAACTGGCGCTGCATTGTTGTGTTAGCATGCTAATGCTAGTGATCTTTATTATGCTGGTATCTTCACACTGCATGTAAATTTACCTGAAATGAGCGTGATCTAGAAACACAGTTAAGCAGTGAGTACAGTATGTTATTCTTCTTTTCTCTAGTCCCTCAATTAAACAACTTTTATACACGAGGGGAGGAGTCAGCCGGCCGTCCTGGCGATGTAAACAAAGTGAAGATAGGACTCTGAAAACTCTGAAAACATCACAGACAGTGGGACTCGGGTGTTACACCCATTGTAGACAGTCATGACTCGCAGAGTTATTTTCAGAGGAGATACTTGATTTCTACATTTAAGTGTGAAAAATCACACATAAAGACTTTAACAGGCTGGACGCTTCAGGAAGAGTTTTTAAATCAACTCTAAAGCACTAAGATGAGGTCAGTCCACGTCTAGTTCTGTTGGAATATCAGCTGAACAGACGATTGGTTTATAAATGATAAGTTTAAATCAATCAAAAGGAAAGAATCTGAATGAGGTCTAAAGAGAAATGAGCAGCAGAAACTAAAGCTCCCGATGTGGTTGAATAATATTCAGGATCACTTGTGATTTTTCTGGTGTCGAGGTCTTCTGTCCTGTCAGCTGATCTGTGGGAGCGTCTACTAAATGGAAGATCCAAACCATGTGCCGCAACCCCCCTAAGGAGGGCAAAGATTTACGTCAGGGGGGCGGGTGCAGCTGTGCTAAATAAAAACAATGCACTCTGTTCTGCAGGGCAAGCAAAGAATGTTCAACTTTATGAAAGGACTGTTGACGATTCATCTTCATCAACAACTAAAGAAACGAGAAAATACGTCGAGTCATATCTCACCCTGCTTCACCTGCACAAAGGTGGGTCATGGAGAGACCACAGCAGGGGGGGGGGGGGTCCCTCAAATGTTAGCTCCAAGCTAAGACGCCTTGAAGAGCTCACATCAGAGTAATGAATGCTGCATGTTCAACATTTTGGAAGATGCATTATGCTGTGTCACTTTTAAATGTCCCCTCTGCAAACTGAGCTTGTTTTTATTTATTTAGGGGCTTGGGTTTGAGGGGGTTACATCATTTTCATTTACACAGAGGGGGGAGCAGGTACAACCAATGTTGGAACCACTGATCTACACATTACTTCTAGTGTTAAAGAGTTTGGTGTTTGAATGAAGAGATTTTGTCTTTGTGTTCAGTTTATCATTTTTGAAGGAACGAGGAGAAACATCAAGCCTGTGATTCAAAACTCAAACACACAGAAGATGTATTTCACCTCTGTTAGAGACAAACTTTAATGACATCATCTCTCCTCAGGTTTCTCTGTAAAGAGACGTATGAAGCCCTGGACTTATAGGGTTATATTTTACACTAACTGCTTCTGCAATGAATAGATTATAATCTCATCAGACTTCCTGTTATAAGAACGTTTCAACAAAATGAAAACATTGGAGTTTAATTTACAACGTGTGAAGCTGCCTGAAAACTAAAACTGACTAAATATGAATATAGTTTATTGATGCATCAGTCTCCAGCTAAAACATAGTGCGAGTCACTGATTACTGTATAAACTTAAAAAGATGAATTATGTATCTGTATTTAATCATGCAGTTTTTTCTTTGTATGACACAGAAATGATTGTACAAATGATTACTGTCCATGCACAACAACAGGCCAGCTTTGACACATTGAAATGATGTCATGTCCCTCACTAGATTGATGTCAGGTCAAAAGGAGGTGAAGCTTTTTCTTTTACGTTTGTCCTCCAGTTCCTGCTAAATGGGTTATTAGTATTCCTCATTAAGAGGAGAGTGGAGCAGCTCGCTGCGAGCAATTTCAGCTCTCTACAAATCCTCAGTGAAATCCAGCAATGCTTCAAATGAGCTCTGTAAGGAGACACTGGAGGACGAACAAACACAGATTGTTATTGTACTGCTTATCCTGTGGTAATAAAACATCAGGTTCATGATTTAAGACCTGTTAGAAGTAACATTTGAACAACACTGATTTTAACTTTTAAAGTCCATGAAGGGACAGAAGAGAGGAAGATGCAGTGACATGTTGCAGATCTCCAGATTTAAAATCTTTGTTACCCACCTGCTGATCACTGATTCACAAATCTTACTATCTTTGACATGCAGAAAGAAAGAAACTGAAACAAATGATAAAAAAAATGATTTAGTTAAGGTGATTTCATGGGTAAAAGCTGTGACTGAAGCCTCCCTGTCTGCTTCCTGCTCCTGTAGTAACACTGTTACCTCCTGTAGCCTCTCCACTGACTCTGTGCATCCTCCAGCATGATGCACCATCATCTCCACTCAGCTAAACTAGCATCCATCCACCTCAGATTTTGTGTGACACGTAGAAAATGTGCAGGCTGGGTCAAATGTGTGCAGCATTTGCAGCCCTGTTTGAAAAAAGATGACGAAATACAAGCTATCATGCTAAGCTAACACACTGACCCTCCAGTGAGAGGAGAGAGAGAGAGAGAGAGAGAGAGAGAGGAGAACGGGCTCACCTTCTTGATGTTGGTGTACGTGTAGAAATAAAGCTCCCTGCCGATGTTGAAGCACACCCGCTCCGACTCCTCGCTCGGGTCTTCGGGTTGCAGCTTGACCATGGAGACCCGGACCGGCGGCAGGAAGCCCGCAGGAGAGGAGTTGGCTGCGGCATTGGAGGAGGAGGCGGCGGCGGCGGCAGCGGCAGCGGCGGCGGCGGCGGCTGCAGCCCCGGGCCCCTGCAGCAGCCCGACCCCTCCGCCGGGTATCGGACCGGGTCCAGCCCCTGGGCCCAGCGTGGCTCCGGAGGACGGACCCCGCGGCAGGCCGCCCCGCTGCTGCGAGTCCGAGAGGGTGAGCAGCTTGTAGAAGCCCTCTCTGGTCCGAAACTGGGATTTAATCTCATTGATATCCTTCAGAGCGCCGCCATCTCCGGCCATCTTTAGTGCACACAAGCCGCACAGGAAACTGAGGTTTCTGACCTGGAAATAAAAACGCTACAATAATAATAAAAAAAAAAATACTAGAATAGAAATGGGAGAGGCGATGATGATGGCGAGCAGCAGCAGCCGAGCTCAGCTAGGCCGACCAGCACATCCGGGCTCCTCCAGGGCATTTTACACCAGCAGCACCGGCGATCAAACCACCGGCACCTGATAAAGAAACCCCGAGAAAGAGCCCTCCTGAGCCGGTGTGAGCATCATCCTCGACCGGGGTCTCTGCCTGCCTCCGTCCATCCAGTGTGCGTAAAGACGTGAGATGATGATGCGTCGCTCCTGCTGCTGGCCCGGTCTGACACTGCGCACTCCCACTGATGTGTGTGTGTGTGTGTGTGTGTGTGTGTGTGTGTGTGTGTGTGTGTGT
Organism: Labrus bergylta; assembly: GCF_963930695.1. NCBI lineage: Eukaryota > Metazoa > Chordata > Actinopteri > Labriformes > Labridae > Labrus > Labrus bergylta. The sequence continues at coordinate 27,514,354 of NC_089205.1, forward strand.
GTGTGGGGGGGGGGGGGGGGTAAAGAGGGGGCGCCCGGCCCCACAACAGCTCGCTTCATTTACCCCTAGTTTAACCTCCTGGTGACACCCAGCAAGACCAATGTAAAGAAATAATAAGCAAGTTTAATAATCCCTTCTTCATGAGCGTAAAGTTTCACTGACAAAACTCTGATTTGGCATCTATGAATAAACAAAGAAATAACTATATAATAATAGATAAAGAAACAGCTCAGTCAGGGTTTCATGGTTAAACAAAAGGCCAACGAGAGAGACAGAAAGAGAGAGTTTAAATCTGAACTCAAGACATCTGACATTCAGGCTTTATTGAGTTGTGAAATATCAAAACAAAAGATTTCCTAAATAATGAAACTCAAATAAAATCTCCTGAAGCAGAATGTAAATATTACAGCGTGTTTGTGTTTGCTTTAAATTCAGACGTGTTGTTTTCCATCATCTTCATGCTTCTGTAAAGCTAACATGGGACTTTCTTTGGCATGGATTCATTTATTATTAAAAAGTTTACTTTTACATTGATCAGTCCAGGATGAGTATGACACAGTTTTTGCACGTTAAATACAGTCTGTACAGGACCAAATAATCTCCTTTAACTAGCTTTCATTGATGGTAGCTCGTTTGCTCTGTTTCTGCTCAGGATGAATACAGTTCACATCATCTTGTGTTGATTCACTTTATTACAGTGTAATGGCAGACATCACAAGTTTGTAACTCTGATCCAACAATGACATATAAGGTGACACAGCGTGGGACAGAGCAGTGCGGTTTAAGTCCTTTTATGTTGAATGCTGCACATTCAGGAAGCCATGCTGTATATCTCAGCAGGCAGCTCTGCATCAACAGTATTTCACAGAAGAAGGTAGATCAGAGACGAGCCATCCGTCTTTTCTGTCTTTATTTTCTCAGTTGTCTGTGTTCTGGATTATTCTTTGCGATGCCACAAACAAAAATCAGCATAAATAAAAGCAGATTTGGGAGATAAGGGCTGCAGCACAACAAGCTGCCATCTTTGTCCTTCTCCTCTGCTATTAAATCCAAATTAAATTCTGTGGCAGTGATGAATCCTCGTCCGTCATGATGACAGATGAAAAGTCCTGGGTGGAGGCATCCATGAAGTAGAGGAGGTGTTTAGGGAGTTTTCCCATGATACCTTGTGGCAGCAGAATCATGGCAGCATGACGTAGTTCTCAGCTATTTCCAGGACGTAGAGGTTGGACAGCCCCGTCTGGTCGTCCAGCTGACGCGTCTCCAAGATGACCATCCTGCACGAGGGTAAAAAAGGAAAGAGAATTAAACCTGAATCAACCCAATTAAAATCAGAACGAATGCATGAATGCATTTTAGTTGCAGACATTTCAGACATTTCAGACATTTCAGAATGAGAATGAGAATGAGAATCAGAATCAGAATCAGAATCAGAATCAGAATCAGAGTCAGAATCGGGGTTTATTGCCAAGTACATTTACACATACATGGAATTTGACTTGGTGTATTGGTGCTAAACAATTAACAAGGAAATAAAGCAGAACGAGCAACAACTTAAATAATACAGAATAAGAAGCTATTACAATATATAAAATAGAGTTTAAAAATGTAACATGTAAAATATATGTAAAAAATTATATATATACATAAAATAGAATTTAAAAATGTAAAATGTAAAATATAAAATATAAAAAAATAAAAATGTACAAAAGGTGCACAGCTGTTTTTATCAACATCATCACAGCCACCACACCAGTGAGTGAAGTCGTACCTGTCTGAGTGAACCAGTCTGTAGATTTTCCTCGGGTCGGTGGTTTCCTCCAGAAGCTCAGAGAAACTCCGTCCTCTCCTCTGCCAGCCGTGACGCCACACCATCAGCAGTGAGTCCTCAAAATACACTGAACGGACAGGAAGAGAGACACAGAGTCAAAGCTGAGCCCCCCAAACTGATATTCAACACAACACACCTGTAGTTTGTTTCTGGATAATCTCACCTATAGAATCCACATTTTGAGTGAAGGTCTCATGTTGCAGAGGCTTGTTGCTCTTCAGCTCCCCCTCCAGTCCGACTATATGAACTGACTCTGTAAAGAAGAGAGGTCAGCAGAGAGGTCAGTGGGGAGTCCACTGAGCAGCATTACTAATATTGTACAGTATTAACCCTCAGGCATCAGTTTAATTTACTACTAAGGACAAAAATGTTCACTTCCAAAAAACTGATATAAAAATAGAACAGATTGATATTTTTTTCTACTTTTTTCTGCGTACATCTCTTAAACAACTCCAGACCTGCTCAAAACTACCAAACATTGAATAATTATGAGGAATTTAACCCTTTAAATGCCAGTTTGATTACATGATTCTCACATTTTTGTCCTTAGTGACTTAAGAGGTTAGTACAAATGTTTCACAGTGTTCTATTGATCTATTAAAAAAAATAAAATGTGCATTCCAAAATGTGTCAAGAGAGAGACTTTCTTATAAAAAATGGTGCCATATGCACTAACACAGACAAAATGATGACCAGATGAAGAGGAAACATTTGCCCAAATGAGGATTTTAATAGCATTTTGTCTCAAGGCAGCATCAAATATGGGAATAACTTTCAAGAAAGAAAATCCTTATTGTCTGCTTTTTGCTCTTTAAAATTCTACAATTCACTTTGCAGACGCTTTTATGTAAAGTGAATCCACAGATCCAAATCTTTAAAATGGGCCAGATGCCAAAACAACTTGTTTTATTTCAAGGTTGCAGCATCTACTTCTTCTGCTTGATTGGATTGAAGCCACGCACAAAGAGTAGCTTTAACAGCCGAATCCTGACGGATCTAAACTTTGCAATAAGACTTCACTTCACTCTGGATAAACCAGCTGATTGAAATGGAATTTATCTGCATTTAGTGTTTGCACCTTTTCAAAAAGCTTGCTTAAATTTTTGTTGAAACAGTACAGTCTGTGGTTGAAACTTTGAGCTTAATATTTTAAAATTGAAGCAATAGAATGAAAACTATTGTTACGTCTGCCTCTTTTAAAAAAAGCCCTCGGGGTTGGGTAGACTAGCTGTTGTGTTGATCGCCCCGTGTACACAGGATGTAGTCCTTATTGCACCGGCCGTGGGTTTCAAATCCGAACTTGGCCACTTGCTGCACGTCATCCCCCTCTCTCTCCTCCCCACATTTCCTGTCTCTTGCCTGACCTTGTCACCTTGTTACCCACCAAGTCAGATCACATTAATGTCCTCGAAAATCGTCTTTTTTGTCACTAGTTGTACCATAATACTGAAGCCCTAAGCTGACACTACCTTTGTTTACTCATGATCATTTATTTTATTTTATTGAGATCTAAACTCATGAATCTCTTCATCTCCACATAACAACACAGGCTTTCCTATGAAAACTACTTAATTCCAGCCGTTTAATCGAGATCTGGAGAAACTTGTTATGATGGGAAGTCCAGCGTTGCTATCCCGAGATAACAAGACCAAAGACGAGAAGCTGCTGCATTATTTTCTACCCGGTTACTCCTTCTCGACATGTTAACTCCATGATTTACTGATCTATAGCGGGGGGGAGTGAACACATTAACACCTGTAGATTCTGATGCAACCCAACATATGATTCATGCAACAGAGAATCTCTTTTAATGTGAGAGAGAGAGAGAGAGAGCAGTTCATTGTAATCATGTGTAATCCTTTAGAATATCGAGATATTTGTGTTATGTTCAAATAAATATCATAATTCAAATGTTTTAGTATTCATGACTTATGAGAGGAGCCTCATGTGACTTACTGTCTAACAGGACGAGCAGCGAACTAGAGTCCAGTTGGTTTACTTGAACTACATCTGGACAAGGTTTCTCTGTAAGGACACAAAAACAGATCACCATCAGCAACAACAACAACAGCAACAACAACAACACAGTGTATACGACTTGATTTTCTGGGAGTGTGGAGTGTGGTGTTTTGTTTGTAGCAGCTTAAAAAATATTGCAAAGATGTAAAGTGCAATAACAGATAACAGAAATATCTCAGGTGTAATAATAGATGTACAAAATCCTCAGGACAAGAGAACTTACATTTAATTATTGTACTTCTAAACAGTTTCTCCTTTTGCATTAAAAAGTGTGTCTTATTTTGCACAGTGTAAATTTCCTGTGAATTTTGGGGAGGGGTACTGAACTGGTGCAAAAGGCGATAAACACATTTTCTATTGATTCTGAAGTGTTGGTGATGGACCCCATGATGCAGTAACAGCCTACCTAGACCAGATTTGGTGAACCAGGACGTGTTGGAGTTCAGGTTGATGTACTCTACAACGACCGGGATGTTGGGGCTGGACCCTCGAGAGACCCCGATACACACAAGCGGGTACTCCTGCTGGGGCGACACCACCATCTCAAACACCCGCATGGGGCTGGGCAGAGGGAAGTCAAAGTTCTGCAGAATATTTAAAAAGAAAAAGAAAAGAGGAACGATGTGAGTCAGGAGATTTTCACAGAGCAGCAAACAAAGCAGACGGGTTAAGTGGACACTTTAACCTGCAACCTTCCTGCCACAGTGTGAGGGAACCAACAAGCGTGTTCTGAAAACCAAAACCACTTTAAGGTCAAAGGTCTAAAGCTAACTCATACATTTAATAGTGACTATAACATGCTTCATTTCCCTTCCAGTAGTGGTTTTATTTGCTGCTGTCAGTGTTCACAGTCCAATAAAAGATGCAAAAACTGAAAGACACAGAAAGACGAGCCCTTTGTTTCACACTGAACATTATCTCATATGTCTGTTATAGCCTCATAATTAGTTTGCGCTGTTTGCTTTAATTGTCTATTTTATGACAGTAAGCTCTTTTTGCTCCCCCACACATGTGGACAGGTGTTGAGAAGTAGCATGCTTGCTAAAACACTTAAACAATGCATCTGGTTCGTCCAATGTATCTGTGATGTCCATGCCAAATAAAGTGTATTATTATTATTATGTGTTAAGTGTAAAAGAAGAGAAGAGGAGACGGTGGGATTTTGTGCTTTTTGACACGAAGTGATGCAACAGAAAATCTAGACAACAGACTGAAACATCTGAGAACTCAAAATAAAAAGGACGAGCTCCTCTTCATGGCTGAACCTTTTAGATACTCAGATGCATAAATTGGTAAGGGTTTTTTTTCCTGCAGAAGCTTCTCTTTTTTTAATCGTTAACTGTTCTGTGATTGGCTAGAATTTTTTTTTTTTAAAGTTTGTGTGTGTGTCTCTGTTGGCCTCACATCCTGATTCACATGTAAATATATGGGCTGTTATTCCTAAATGAAGCTGTTTTTTTACGTCCCCCCCCCGGAACTGAAACAGTTCTAATAAAATAATCGGAGGCTTTATACACATACCTTGATAAGCAGGAACTTGTGCAAGGGCTCGTACCACTGCAGCAGCACGACACTGGACTCCAGAGCACAGCACAGGAACACAGAGCCAAGCTGCATGTTAGTCGCTGCAGGCGACAAGACAGAATACAAGTTTTTTGTTAAACAGTAAACTGAACAGGAATCTGTCTCCTCATGTAGTTCAAATCCTCAAATCCTATTTATCTAAAGTAGTGTAGAAACTATTACATATCCCATACCACATACATACAGACAGTATCACAGCGAAGGGAATGATTAAAGGAGCAATCTGTACCTCTGACACCTAGTGTTTAAAATGGGTACTGCAGTTTAAATTCTAAACATCATAGAGATCTGTCTCCCCCCTCCTCTCTAGTCGATGCTCACACAGGTCACCATGTGGTGGACTCTGAAGCTTCAGTGTTTATCCAGCTCTGCATGGGTCTGTAAACCTTTCTGTGTTCTAACCTCTCTCCATTTTTCAAAAGCATCTCCAATATTGATCCTAGTTTGAGCACGTTTCTGCTCGTGGAGCTTATTAAAAACATGCAGAGGCTTTTTAGGTCGGGTACAATCACTTCTATCTGAACCACTTCTCTTGCCCGCTTCCATCGCTGCAACACCTGTTGACCTGATAACTGCTCTCATATCTGGTAAACCGAGGGGGCGTCCAAAACAGCTGTGTGGGGGAGGTGCCTTAAAACCACCAACCTTCTCTGGTCCAAACAAATCCAGAGCATTCAGGAGCAGAATCTAAAGTTAGAAGGAGGACTACTGGCTGCTGCATTGTTGTCAGAGAAGCCAACACTTCAACATAGCATGCTGATGATATAGTGAGGTCACTTACTAAAGTTATCTTACAGATTGCTCCTTTTAATTAACATATTTAATAACTTGACAGATTATTTTTTGCATTATCTCACCAACTGAGCATGTCTTGCAGCCCTTTGTATCTGGTATTTTTGACGTCACTGCAAATTTCCTGAAGGAAAAAAAAAATAATACAGTTTTTTTAATTTGTAGAGCAGATGAAGTGAGAGAGAGAGAGAGAGAGAGAGAGAGAGAGAGAGCATACAAAAAAAATCCCAGTGTTACCTTGGTAACAGTCTGTGAGTCGGCAAGGCAACCATCCTCTGGTCTTTCCGAGCCTGTTCATACAACTCTTTGAGCGAATGGGAGTGAAGCTGCGACGATTTACCTGCAAACATGAAAATCAGAGGCGGTGTGTAAGAATGAATGAACGCAAAGCAGGCAGAGAAACACGCTGCTTCAGAGACTCCACATTAAAATACATTCTGGTATTTTTCACCTTAGCCATGTTATTGTTTTCACATCTCATGCATACACAAAGTTCTTACAATTAATTGAAATTGAAAACACCCTGCAGAAGTGAAACAGGCTGTAAGAGCTGAAACTTCTTTTAGTTTTGCCAGGGGCGCCAGCAGCCTAGTGGTTAGTGTGTGCATCACATGTACAGAGGCCAAAGACTGAGCGGTCAAATCCGACCTGTGGCTCCTTTCCTGCATGACACTCCCCACTCTCTCTCTTTTCCTGATTTCTGACTCTATCCACTGTCCTGCCTCTAAAATAAATACATGAAAAGCCCTCAAAAAATAAAATCTGTAAATGTTTTCCCATTGAAAGGCTCTTGTTGTTTTATTAATAATCTGTTTTTTTATGGAAAATAATCCATACAGAGAAAGTGTTTTAGTTGAGGTGAGGTGTTGATGTTGCTGAGTCAGTTAAAAAATGAATTTACAGCAGGCAGAGAGTCAGAAATCCTTTTGAGCTGCTAATTAAAACATGTGCGCTGCTTCAAGCAAAGTTTCTTATCTTTCTTCAAGAAGCTGCAAGAGAACAGAGCTGCACGGCTAAATGAGGATCCAGTTCTTATTCTCCACTTTGGGCTCACCTGACACAGACATGAGGACGTTATTAATGGTGTGAACCCAGGTACACTTCCCGGGGTACAGCTGAAAGAGAAAGAGGAGACATACAGTTATTCACTACGTTCTTATAAATCCAGTGTCTCAAAACAAACTTAAACAGCTGTTTAAAGGCTTTATATGTGATGTTTTGATCCAGTAGATGTCGCCCTTGAGCTCCAGCATGAAACCAAAACAACTGCCGCTGCATTGTTGTGTTAGCATGCTAATGCTAGCGATCTTTATTATGCTGGTATCTTCACACTGCATGTAAATTTACCTGAAATGAGCGTGATCTAGAAACACAGTTAAGCAGTGAGTACAGTATGTTATTCTTCTTTTCTCTAGTCCCTCAATTAAACAACTTTTATACACGAGGGGAGGAGTCAGCCGGCCGTCCCGTCCATGTAAACACGGCTCTGACAACAACACAGCCAGCGGGACTCGAGCTTCTCCCTCATTGTAGACAGTCATGACTCAGAGACACATTTACACAGACAGACTTGATTTCTACTGTATATATGTTTAAAATGTAGCTCACTCACAGCAGAATCCTCAGTGTCTTTGATACAACTGAACACTAAATAAAGTATTTTTTTAAATGTTTTATCGTCTGGAGAAGTCTTGAAATTACATTTAAGACCATAAACGTATTTTCTAGACTTCAGTACTGATTGAGATGCCACCTGTTGGTCAATAGAGAGAATGCAGGTTTCAGGGGGACTCCATCATACCTTGTGTATCTTTTGGTTATCTTGCCTCACTCACCCTGAACCCTGATTATTCTTTGTATTTCTTTAAAGAACCTACCAGCTCCATGGTGGCCTCTGTGCCGCTGAGGTTCAGGGTGTAGATTCCTTCCTCCGCCCCCAGGATCAGGTGCTGGTCTGAGGGAGTGAGAGGAAAAAACAAAGCTGGTCAGACAAACCGCACAGAGGAGGTGAGAGAGAGTAGAAAACATTTACTCTGAGCGCTGTTTGCTGATACAACCTTTGGTAGCCGGGTTTTCCCAGGTCGTCGAGGAGTTGATTTTGAGAGGACAGCCATGGAAGATCTTTTTAAAGAAGACCTGCAGAGAGAGGCGGGAGGAGGGCTCTGAATTATTCATCTTTGTCCTCTCTGCACTTCTTTTTTATCACTTATAAAAACCTTTAAATGACAGTCGATCTGCTTCATCTATAAATACTGTATGTAGCTTCAAACATCCACAAATTACAAACTGTGGAAAGTTCAATTAGGTGATGTCATGTTACTGAACCTGAACCTGAACTTTAACCCCATCCAATTTAGTTTGTTGTAAATCAAATGAATCTAAACTGTAAGAAAGCTTTCACTTAAATAAAACACTAAATATTTTTATTTTAAAAATTGATCAGAATCCGTTTTTTCTGCCCGTTCTTCTTTGAATATTTAGTACTGATCTCAGAACAGCACATCCTCTCCTCATAACTGTTCACACACACACACACACACACACACACACACACACACACACTCACACACACATGCATGAAACATCACACACCACTCCGACATCTCAGACACTCAGCAGAGGATTTGAAGGCAGAGTGAAGGAGACTCACGGGAGGTTTCTTCATGACGGGGCTGACACACTCCGTGGGATCCTGAGAACAAACAGAAACACCCCGACGAGTGTGTGTGAAGGAGAGGAGACGAAATAAAATACAAACTCTACAGCTGAATGTAAGCATTTGTAAATCTTTGGAAACCATTTCTGTGTTTTCAGGGACACGTCACGTAACGGTGTGAATGTCTGGTGTTCTACCTTTGACGTGACCTGTCGTCTGCGTATTCCTTTAGGAGGGAGCTCAGGAGGGGACAGGTCTGCTCGGGGGTCGTTCAGCTGGACTGGTAAGGAAGCAGGGTCTGGACCACACATAAACATAAACACACAATAAACATGAGTGTGATAAATGGCCCCAGCTATAGACAGATTTACATTTGCACCACTGAGAGGTTTGAGTAGATGTTTAAAGGAGTCCATCTAATGTTTGCTTTTGATGTGAAAACCGTTTGAAGGTGAGGCAGCTGACCTGAGTGCCGGGTGGATCGGGGTTTGGGTGTGGGTCTGACGTGTGTCCCGCTGGATGTCCTGAGGAGGGGGGAGGAGGGGGCGTACAGAGAGCAGGGTTTCCTCACCCGGTCGTCCTCCCCCGCCATGCTTTCCTCTGAGCTGCTCCGCACTTTGGGCTGCACATGTGGAAACATGCAAACATGTTGATTATCTTTTTTTAATTTAATAGATGCTTTAGGATCTTATCAGGATTTAATCCAAACTGAAACTCTTACAGTATGTACAACTATTTTTATTTCTTCCCTGAATGTGATCAAACTACTTCTGAGAAATGTTTCCAATTTAACTCAAAATATGAGGATTACAAATCAAAAAATTCAGCAGGTCAGATTATGTTTAATACTAAATCGATATCAGCAGCGGGAGCAACTTGGGGTTAAGTGTTTGGATGTGTGGCTGCAGCAGCTGGGGATCGAACCCCCAACCTTCCGGTTGAGAGACGACCGACTGAGCCACAGAAATCAAGATGAAGTGATTGGTTCTCTGTGTGATGAGTCGTCACCTTTGGAGGGAGTGGAGGCGGCGTTTCATCAGTCGGCAAGAGAGTGAGACTGTGTGCAGAGAAAGAGAGAGAGAGAGAGAGAGAGAGAGACAGAGAGAGAGACAGAGAGATGGTTAAGTCTTAAAGTGTTAATGATGAAAAATAAACATTAAGGAAGATGTGAGTTTGAGGTTAATAATCTGACCTGGAGCTTTGTAATGTTGGGCTGAAGGGGAAAAAGAGAGAGAGAGAAAGTCAATGAGATGTGTGGAAATTAAAGCAAATGATCGATTTGATAAAAACAGAGAAACGAGAGTGAGGTCGGTCTTCTTCTGAGTTTAAAGAAATCATAAAATAAAGACAAAAGTTGGACAACTACAGCGTTTTTTTAATGAATCATTTCTATGTTCTGATAGTGTGTTTAACATCTCTCTCTGGGGATGTTGTTTGTCTTCTTACATATCCACATCATCGTAGTCATCGTCTGAGTCTGTATCCTGATCCCTGAGAGAGGAGGAGAAGATTTCATATTTAATATTTAATATTTAGTAACAAACTGACATGTGTGTGTCTCCATGTTGAGACTGATCCTGTTACCTGGCTGGACTCTTGCTGCTGCCCGTTGATCCCAGAGACGCACTTAACTGAAAAACAAAACAAAAAACATGAAATCACACATATATATATATAAATATAAATACATAAAGAGAGATTGTAGGCAAAAAAATCTTATTTCAACAAGGAGGGAAGACGGAGAAAAAAGGAAAGGCAGAACTCAATTTCCCGTTCACACTCGTCTATTTGACTTAGACTGAGACTTATGAACCCGTCCTAAAAATCATCAATGTTGACTTTAAAAATTAAAAATAACTTTTCACACCAAACAGGGATCGAGACGGGTCGAGTGTATCGGCGGCTTTGTAAGCGTTCTATGTGCAGTCAAGTATTTATGTATACTATGTATAGAAGCTTTAATGTATGTATTTAGAAAATGTTTAAATCTATTTTACTGAACTTTGTAAAATTGCATTTTCTTTTGAGCGCCCTCCAGAAAACTCTAAAGATGGACGTTCTTCCCTCGTCTGCAGAGTTCAGGATTTTTCATTTCTAGCCACTCTGTTACATATTTTCTGCACAAGGTGAACAGATCATCATGCCTTACTGTCTGTCCCATAAGTAAGTTTACTTCTTTGCTGTGTGCACATGTACTGCATGTATTCATGTTTGTGTCTGCACACACCTACAGCTCGTGTGTGTGTGTGAAACAAGCTCACCGCTGTGTGTGGTGCGTCTTTCCTCACGGGCCTCCGAGTGTAGATCTGTTCCACTGAGAGGAAAAACACAAAATGATTTAGAACAATGACACTTTGAACTTTAAAACATCCAGAGAGGATACATAACGACAGGAGAATACATTTCTTCTCTTTAAGCGTCATTATTGCCAGTCAGTAAATAAAGAGCGACAGGGATGTGCCAACATGGTAAAAAGGAGTCTTCTGTTCTTTCTTTTAACTCCCTCAGTCGTATGATGCTCATTCCTGTTACCAGATTTATTTTTATTTTTATGAACCCAGTGTTTATGCTGTATATAAATGACCAACAGGGGACCCCGTGCACAGCCAACCCACGTCATCAGGCGCCGGTCTATTGCAGGAACATTCAATGAAAAATATAAAGAACCCTAGACACATTAAAATGTCTAAACTGTCTCTTTATTGAGATCAAACAATGTGTTCCCACTGCAGCTTCCTCAGATTCACCCATCATAATCATGTATGTGCTGCATGCACTTGAGCCGATATTCTATTATTAGCGATGACCTTTTAGTTCTCTTATGAAACTTTGAATGTTAACTCCGCTTCAGGCAGAAAAATCTTCCTACCAGCTGTGATAAGGTTGATCATAGTGTGAGTGAAGTGCTTTGAGTTCAGCGTGTTTTCTTACAGCTTATGTCAGACTTTGTCCTCTCTGCCTTATTGTGTTTGTTGACCGACTGAATCCTCTTCAAGGATCCAGGCAGCGCCACCTGAAGAGAACACACAGTTCATTTAATCACTCTGTTAGTCAGCTGTCAGTCAGCTTTGAGCCAGAGAAATGTTCAGACATAATGCACTGAAATATTATAATTTGCATCATCTATACAAAAGTTTGATGCGTCAAGATAAGAGCTGAATTGTGTTTGATCAGGAACAGGAAGTCCATCAATGAAAGTTGGAGTACAAATCGGGGTTCAAACCTCCATCTCGTCGTCATCAGTCACCAGGTTGGTCTTCAGTTTCTCAGGGTGTCGATATTTCTCCAGCAGGTCTCGGGTCAGCTCCTGGTTCAGACACTGCTGGGTCAGAAACATGTGCTGCAGAGAGACGAGAAGGAGAGGTATGTGTTATGTAACGGCACCACTGGAATGACATCACATTAAACTGAGTTTGTTATGGATCAGAACTGACTGAGAGCATCTTGGAGGCGCTGGGTCTCTTCTTCGGGTTCCTCACCAACATGGCCTTCACAAAGTTATAAAACATGGACGACCTGCAGAGAATACATAACGGTTCATAAACAAAAACAGTACAAATATATAACAGGGGATTTTAATAAGATCATAACTGTCTGCTTATTTAAGCATGCCAGATGGAACCTTTCAACCTTGAGTCCCAGCTGCTCACACAAACTATGATAGTCTGATAAACAGTTTACTGTCTGGACAGCAGCCATTATCCTCTTCTTACTTTATTTTAGATTTGAATATTTAAATCTGAGTTATCACACTTGGAGTTTTCTCCAAATGTGAAATGAAAGATCAGAACTTTGCACTTTCATGAATCAATCACAACTTCATGACAGACTCAGGGTTCAGATAAAACAATACAAAGTGAAGTATAAAGAAAATGCAACATAAATGCAATGCATGATATCAAATCACTAAATTAAGAAAAACAATGACCTCTGGGGATACACACACTATCATAATGTTGAGTGTTTCTATTTACCATTTAGACTTGTCCTTCAGTTTAGGAGGCTGGTAGCCGCTCTTTGACATGAGAAACAGGACCCTGAAGAAAAAGCAGAGTAGAGCACAGTCAGTGAGCTAAACTTGAACCGGATCGGGCGTTTATTATTCTCAGATTCAGACTCTCGTTATTGTTTGTCACACATGGGGAAATTTGGTTTTGCAGCCGGAGCACACAGCAGACAAAGTAAACAAGGACAACATCAGAGTCGAGTGAAAAACAGAGTGTGAAGTCAAACATATAAAGATAACACAATATGAGTAAAAGTCAAGAGCTCCTTTCTAAAAAGAAAGTGCAATGTGGAGGTGTGCAAATAACAGTGGAAGAAGAACAACCTGAGGACTGATTGCAATTAAGTATATCAACTGTAATGTGGATAAATGACACCTGGAGTCTTTAAGTGTTCCTTACAGGTGCCATGAAACAACAACCTGAGAGTAAAAAGCTCACTCTGGTTGTTTGTGCAGGCCAGTATATCATGAGCTCTCCTCTGGACCTGCCTGTTATGTCCCGAGGCCCGGCCTGCCAACTCCCTGAGAGACTCTATTCTAACTAACTGGCCAAGTTAAGGTCTCCAAACCATGCACCAAAACAAAAGCTTCAAACAGAGTCGATTAAACTTCTGTAAAAGAGGGGTCATCGTCTCAGAAGAAACACTGAAAGATTACATTTTCCTCAAAAAGATCAGTCTTTGCTGAACCTTGTTGGAGGTAGCATCAACATGGAAAGTCTTTTATCAAGAAGAACACCCGGATATTTGAAGCTCTCCACAATCTGAACATCAGCAGCTTTGAGAAAGAGTTGGTGGTTGAGCTTGCTGTCTTTTTGTTTTTGACACATTTAAATGAAGAGGAAAGACTGGTCACACCGAGCCGCAGAGTCGTCCACAACCTGTGTAGTCCTTAGTGTGCATAAAGTACAGACAGCAGTGTGTGTGTGTGTGTGTTGGGTGTTTTTCATAATGCACATATTGCTGGACACGTGGGCGGTGGAAACACTAATGACAGGAGTCATCTTGTGCATGAGTTGGACAAAGTGCTCGTCTGTGAGTTAGACCTACATTTAAATCAGGGTCAAAAGTCTTGTGACCTCACTCTTCATTTGACCAAAGGGAGACGTTGATTTATCTTAAACACCAGTGACTCATTCCTCCCCTTGAACTTCAATTTTTGATTTCTCCCAGATTTGAAATGTCGACCTCACTGTGAGGCGCTGCAGCAGAGACAGACTGATACAGTTTCTCGTACACAAAGTAGTAATGACAACGTTTCAACCTGATATACTTAATATGACCATCAAGGACCAATGATCAAGATCTCAAAAACCATCATAAAACTGTTAGTATTTTGTAAAATAACTTTTCTTTAATGCTCTTAATTATGAGTAGAGAGAATCATTTTGCTATAAAATCAAGAATAACAAAGCATGTGGTTTAGTGATGCTGCTGCAGGAGAGAGATGTTCAAACTCATATTTGTGTCCATGTTTGTGTGCAGAGGTGTGTACACAGGTGAGGTTGTGATTGTTACCGCAGCGGATGGACGTCAAACATAGGCGGCTGTAACTCGGCCAACTCGATGGCTGTGATTCCCACCGACCAGACGTCACAGAGTTCATTGTAGCCACCTTTGATCTCCACCGCTGCCACCTCTGGTGCCATCCTGAGGACGGGAGGGGAACAGCAACAACAAGTGAGGTTAGCATGTTTTACTGTAAAACCGAGCAAAATTGATTTTTCAGACTTCAGACTTCAGATCAGCCAGATAAGAAGCCCCATGTTAGCAAAGACTAAATAGAGTACTTCAAGAAAAACTTTTAGCCAAATGATTTAAACCAAAGTCTTAAATTCAGTTGCATGCACAAATGGACATTGCTAATACTACAGAGCTGCCTGACATGTCACCTCATCCTTCCCTAAGAATGTTTTGTAAAGATGTACATGTATTTAGATTAGGTTGTCAGTGAGATTACTTTAAAAGAGGGTAAAGAAATCATCTCTGGTTTCCAGCTTACCAATACGGCGTCCCGATGAACGACATCCTGCGGGCGAGTGTGGCCGTGATTTGAGCCGAGATCCCAAAGTCAGCTACACAACACAGGAAATCAAATATTTGAGAAATAACATTTACAACCTCCCGTTAAATACTTCATAGTGATTTGTCTGTTGGACATTTTAAGAATCAGAGATCAATCTTTAAAAACAAATCCAGTTTCATTTTGTACTTTTACAAGTAAATTAAATGAATCTGCTCAGCTCTGACACATCCTCAGTTCATAAACACAAAGGTCACATATTCTGCAATATACTCTTCACCATGTTCCTCTAACTCTAATATGTGTCTCTAGTCCGTCTACAAACCCCCCAATGATGAGAAAAGTCCATCCTCTCCGTCTTCTGCCTGCTCCACTTTTCAGAAAATGAGTGCTCAAACAGGCCGTTTGGAGATTTTCCCTTCATGACATCACAAAGGGCAGTAGCCCCTCCCCCAGGTGGGTGACACTCCCACAGCTAGGTGTTTGTTCTGCCCTCTGAGTCTGCCTTCTCACCGTAAACAATAGGACATGGAGCGAGAAAGACCGAGTACACCCGATCCCTTCCAGAGAGGGGACGTGGTCAGACACAGCTCATTTACATATTTAAAGGTACAGACACAGAAACAGCCTGTTCTGAGCAGGGCTGAAATAGAGGGGTTTATAGACATGATCAAATACAGGATCAGAGTGGATTTAGAACAAGAAACTTCACACACATGTTTTGAGGAGCTCTGAGACTTATTTACACTGAAGAGGAGGAGGAGGATATGTGACCTTTGAAGTTAAGAATTCAGGAAATGGTTGTGTTTTAAGAGCACAGAAATATCCCAACAGATCTCTCTCAGATATACTTGTACATATTCATGTCTGGAGTTAAATGTGAGTCAGAAGAGTGCATTCATAAAAACATCTTTCTGGTGCATTAAACACATCATTTTGCTGCCAAGTATGACGTCTCTGATTCAGACACGCCACAAAAACAAATGCTGAGCTTGTAGGAAGTGCCGCTGAGTCTGATTCAGTCTCTTAATAACATTCACATCGGCTGTGTTTTCATCATGGCAGCAGAAGAAACTTAAACAAGCCATCACTCTCTCAACAGATGACTCATCCGAAACCACACGGGTTCAGGGCAGAGCAAACATCCACCCACCCAGCTTGACCTCGCCCTGATCATTGAGGAGGATGTTGGCACCCTGGAGGAAGAAGAGGAGGAGAGACATATCAGACAAACAGACACATCTTCTCACTCTCCTTTACCCACTCAGTGATCTTTAACTGAACCCACTCATGGTGGAAAACAAACATCTGTTTACCCTAAAGGTTTCATTAAAAGTTAATTTGGCTGTTGCTCATTATATTCTCTTAACGATCTGCTAATTTACAAATACATTAAGCTCCGTTATTTTTGTTTTTTTAATCCTGGATGTTAATGTTTAAATGTACAGTCTCATTTTCCATCACAAAGTTTCAGAATAAAAGTCTAAAAACCTGGAAGATCCACAGATTTGTATTCTTACTTTTTAAAATTAGAAACCACTGGAAGGTTATAATTAAACAAACATTGTCCAGAGCTATCTCAAAGAACAATACACAGGTTTTTCTATTGATATATTTCAGGTGGAAGCCTCATTTATTGAAGTTGTGTTCCTGTTTACAACTCTCTTCTGATGCTGCTGTGACCCAGTTCATCCAACAGCAACGTTTCAAATAGTCAAATGTGCAAACGTGACAAATACACAAATAAAGAAGCAAAAGTTCCAAATTGTCAACGTCAGAAATGTTCACCTTGATGTCTCTGTGGATTTTCTTCTGTGCATGCAGGTAGTCCAGGCCCTGATAACACACGCACAAACAAACAAGGGGAAGGTCACAACGCTGTTGCAACCAAATTAAATATTTGACTTCTTGGTGTCCGAGCAAAGCAATAAAAAAAGTATGTTAAGTTAGAAGCCTGTGTTATTAACCACCAGGAAACATTTCAGTAATGAAAAAGGATCACTAAGAATATAAAATAAAAGTTTTAAAATCATGAAAAATGAAGCTGTAATCTGGGGCGCTGTGGGCGTGTCCATTGAATTTGCTGAAACCACGCCCTAGTGGACCTGTCTGCACATTCAGATGCCGAAACAGATTCAGAACCTGTGGACACTGTCCTCCTCATCCTTTGTGAATTTGGGTAAACAGACCGAGCTGCTGGAAGACACCCTTGGAGAATGAAGGCAAAGCTAGCTAGAGAAACTGCAGACTGTGATGTGGAGACTTGTAGTACCTGTGCAATGCAGCGGGAGAACTAAATGAAAATGCTAACGTGCTCAGTAATTTAATATCATGTAGCAATAGAGGTGCACAGTCATGCTAATGAACCCCAGTGTGTCTTTGAGGTTCCCATTTGGCACATTTGGCCCCCCCTCCCCCAAAAAAACAGAACCTGAAGTGATGAAAAACTTTCTAACAGTAAAAATCTATAATTCAGTCAAACATATATCTCAGTCTTTTCACTAGTTTACAGATTTACTCCCAACATATGGTGTGTTTAGAGATCAATTTCTGCTCATGCTTTACAAAAGAAAAACTGAAAACTGAAGGAAACAAATCAGGCAGACGAGGGTTTGTGTGCCTTGTCAATGATTGGTCAGCAGGTTTTGAGAGTGATTTCACCTGTAGCATCTCCCTGCAGATGTAGGCAATCTGTGGCTCCGGCAGAGAACCGGTCACTGTGGAAAAAACAAACAACTTCACTGTCTGCAACAACTACTAAGTACAAAAAGCAGAATGTACAGCAAGTGAGATCAAGGCTCATTTAAAAACTCAAACAGACTCTCTCACCGTGGTAAATGTCCTGCAGGGAGCCTCCTCCACAGAACTCCATACAGATCCACAGCTTGTTCGCTCTGCAGAGAGAAAACAAACATGTCAGTCAAACTCCTGTTTGAGAGATTTAAGAAGGTAGAGAGAGGACACACAGACACTGAGCTGCTCACCTTATGTAGCTGCCATAATAGGCCACTATGTTTTGATGTTTGCAGCTCTTCACTATGACGATTTCCTGCTGGATGATAGAAAAATCATCCTCTGTAGACACAGAGACACAGAGAGAGAGAGAGAGAGGATACACATTTGTTATTTTCATTTATATGAACTAAGGAGTGGTTGAAAGCAGGACACTCTGCATGGTAATCCCTCTGTGTATAAAACAAACTTACAGATAATACATAATGATGGAATTGAGGAAACTACGGTGGCTGGGAAGTGCAAAACAAAATAACAAAGTGCAAAACACTTTTACGAAGCTTGAGGAAAATTTACAGTTTGAAAAACAAAATTATAAAACCAAAACAGAACCAAACACCAAGAACAAAACAAATTTACAATCGACAGAATCTTTTTTTCCAGATGTTTATTGGCACTCATCTGTTGCTCTCTCTCTCTGACCCTGCTGGTAAAAAACCAAAACAATTTATTTATTTATTTTGATCTGAAAGTCTGCTCTGAAAGTTGTACAGAACGCGTTTAAAGCTTGTTCTTTAAAATCCCCATATTTGATTTCTCACAGCTCTTCAGAATAATGAATGTTTTGACGTTTTGGCTCTGCAGCGCAGCTTTGTACTGATGACAGGAATCGCTCAGGTCAGTGGTGTTTAAAATGTACATCTCAAGAAACAAAACCACAAGTTTCCATTGTTTACACCAGTGAAACCAGAATTAAAAATAGATGAAGAGAAGGAGGTCAGAGTTTTGAAATGCTAACGTGTTAGTATTTTAATTCACAGTCTATAATAGTAATAAGAACCTCTACGGTGCAGCTTTAATAAGAAACACAGAATGAGTCAGTGGGGTCTCTTATTATGGCAATCTAAATAATTACAGTGGCGGGTCATTGTGTAATTAAACCGTCGGAGGTCTTATTAGTTGCGGTAACATTCTGTTTTCCTTTTTACAGTTTATAGTTTTAATTTGTGTGATTTATGTCGCCGTGCCACTGAGGGAAATAACAAGTCCCTCTTTAATAAGTCGCCCGAGCTCTGCCTTTCAGCCTTCACTGAAGCCTAATGTTTGTTAATAACTCCTGTAATGGGATCATAATGAGCTCTGGAGCAGATAACTGTGTTATGTTAGCGGGGACTTCATGAAGATGAAGTGGGGGTTACACACATGCCGTAGAGAGAAACATGATTCCAGGGCCCTCGTTTATCAACAGTGCATAGAAAACGGTCTATATTCTAGATAAAATGTAGAATATGCACAAGTACAAAAACATATTTTTTCATCACACCGGTCGTACTCGGAACCTCTCGGGACAAACAAGTGTTACCTTTATGTATCGGGCTGCACAGATCTCATACTGATACAAGATCTATGCATCTCAATTCTATGTTTAAATCTAACTACTACGTCATCATGAGTCTTGGCAGGGGCCAATTTTGCCAAAAGAAGAAGAAGAGCGCTTTTCTACTTTTGTGCAGTTTTATTGATTCATGATTGAATTTAAAGTCCTGATCATGATTTGTTGTTTACATTTATTCAGAGTTAATCCTGAGTTTAAAAAAAACAAGCAGATTAATATATGATGAATAACAATTCAGTTAATTATTAGTTAATGATGTCTTTATTGTGTTAATGAGTCCTCACAGTGCAATACAAGTGTGCAATATTAACCTTAAAACAAAAAACAGTGTAATTATATAATGTGAAAAATATGTGTGCAATAAGCTCAGGTGCAATGAGAGACAAGAAAACATATTTATATTTTCATTTCATTGTTATTCTTTTGTATTTTCTGTATTATATCTTTGCTTTAATACAGTGTATAGCTTCTGTACAGTTTATTTTAATTTACTTAGCTGTTACTACAACTTTTCTACGCTTTTATTTTCTTATAATGCTTTTCTATTTTATATATAATTTTAACTTTTTTTTGTAGAAGCTGACTCAGGGAGAAACGCACAAGAATTCCAATGTACCTGTACTGTCCTGTACCTGTCCACACGCAATAAACATCTATTCTATTCTATTCTATGACATGCTTCTTCTCGACTGTGCCCGCCTGAGGGATGTATGCAGTTTTATCTGTAGGTTAAATGTGTGTTTAATTAGCGGATGTTGTGTGACATCAATACCAGACGATTCACAGTCAGTTTTTGTTACATATAACAAACAAAGTCAGACTTTTCCTCATGGTCATGTAGGTTCATTCATCTAATCATTGAATTCTTCCTGGTATCATATTGGTACTGGTACTGGTATCACTGAAAAGTCTGAATCTGCATCTCTATTATGAGAAGTGTCGTTCTTTTAGTGTGTTAAACTGATGACTATAAACAAATATAACGTGTGTATGAAGTCAATGCAATGAAAAAAAAAACTCAAACAAAAAGATAAACACTCACCTGGCTCCATCTTGATGACCTTGATGGCTGCAAGCTCTCCATTCTGCTTGTTTCGTGCCTGAACACACACACACACACACACACACACAGGTTATTATTTAGACGCTGCAGCTGTCACTTTGTGTGAGTGTTGTGTGTGTGATGTGAGTCTTCTTGTTATCCAGCAGACCTTCATTTACATATTTGCTGTTCAGATCATTGGAGTGCAACAAACAGCCCGATGCATCACTCAGTGGCATTAAAGCCCACACACACAACCGCACATGCAGGCCAACATACACACACACACACACACACACACACACACACACACACACACACACACGCACACACACACACGCACACACACACACGCACATACACGCACACACACACGTATACACACATGATAACCTTTCAAAGTGTGATAACAGAGAGTGGTGTCACTTCTCTTTGTTCACAGTTTTTGTGAACAGGAACTAAGATTAATCTTTAAATTTGTCCAGGCTAATTCTGTAGCACATTTACCCAACAAGGTAAAGACTAGAAGCTGACAGAACACACACACACACACACACACACACACACACACACACACACACACACACACACACACACACACACACACACACACACACACAAACTGTCATGCAGTGAAACAACACATACAAAGTTCACCAAACCACAGAGGTCACACTGAAGCTGTGAGTTGCAGTCCTCGCTCTCTATTATTCAGAAGTTGCGAGTTTCTCTTTTAAATTCTACATTTATTTGACGCTTTTGTCCAAAGCGACGTACATCAGGGAGTAAAAACAACACAAGCAAGGATCTAGAGAGGCGGAAAAACAACTTCAGTAAGCACAAACTAATGGCATGCAAATGTGGAAAGGGGCCAATGGTCTGCTTTTCTATTTGAGCAGAACTGCAAGAGCCACAACAATACGTCTAAATGTATTTACAAAGTCATGAGAATAATGTGATGTAAACATGTTTGTATGAGTCAGAATCTCAGCTCTGGTATATTATGGACTTCTTAAATTGGACATATGATGAAAAGTGTTGTTGAACATATATTTGGGTAACCTGAGAGTCTACTGACCCACAACATGTGAAATAAACCCATCCAGTCCTTTGTTTGTGGTCTGCATAAGTCTTACAACACAGAGAAAAATGCCTTGTTTCAAATGTGCTCTCCTTGTGATGTCACAGTGGGATTCTGGTAAAAACAAATCCCCTCCCCTCCGCTGGTATCTCCACCCATGGACTCCACCCCCAGCCTAGAGCAAAACTTTTGTGCAGGTCCGCCATTTTTATTCTCTCTACAGAGGAGTGATGTCTACTGGGAAAACTCAGGGGGGAAGGTGGGGGGGGGGGGGGGGGGGGGGGGGGGGGGTCATTGAATTTAAAGAGACACACACACCAAAACGGAGCATTCTGAGAGAGCTGGTTTATACAGGGTCACAAACCTCCTCTGGTGCTTGATTCATGTTATATTTTGACCAAAGCACAGCACAGATGTTTCATTTAGACCACAGGGGACTGTTTGAAAAGGTGGAGGAGGGGGATGATATGTCCCCTTGAAACTTTTTTTATGCCAAGACTAGGGAGGGCCAAGACACAAGGAGTGAAAGAAGCTCATGTTCCTGAAGTCCCAAACAGCCTGGAGACGATTTTTGCCCGTTCTGACATGAAAATGGTGTATTTACAACAGTTATATTAGTTTACATTATCATATGAATCAATCAGGAATGAACTGGTAACCGAAAAAACCTGAGTCACCAAAGTACCATCACTTTACCCCACTAACTAACAAAACTAGGACAGAGGTCACAAAGTTGTTGAGTCACAAAGACTCTACAGAGAGTAGAAACGATGACTCGACACGTTAAGAAGACTCGCAGTTTAGACATGACAGAATCAACTGGCCCACCCACTGCACTGAGAGGAAATACCCAATCACCCTCCGTCACCCCTGAAACACAGAACAGTCATACGTGTAGTCGGCCGGGGAGGACTGCTCAGGTTGTGATTAGAGACGATGATGGAAACCAAATCTGTGAGCTCAGGATTCTCTCTCCGCTGCTCAAGAGCTTTCCATGCGGCCTGACTCAGGACGTGTGTTTAACGGCCGTTATTCTAATTAGACGTTGGCGCCATTCAGACATTTTCGTAAAGAAGTGAGATGGCTGATCCGTTTAAACAGAACTCGATTGTAGTTGACATTTGTTAAAACGGGAACAATCGGGGCGGGATGCTGTCGGCGCCCAAGGCTTGAGATTGTAGTTCTCCTGTGTGTGTTTGTGTTATCTATATGTCGTGTTTTATGCATGAATGATGTTTTTTTTTTAATGTGCAACCTTCTGTTTCAAATGTCAAATAATTGCACATTAAAGTCTAAGACAAATGTAAAAGTAGACATCCGCTTTTCCCCACATGCACTCCAGAAACAGGCTGAGAGAGAGAGAGAGAGAGAGAGAAAGAGAGAGAGACACACTATGATGACAATTTTTGACATGATGAAGAAGAAAATACCGGCAACAAAACATAAAGAAGTGGTTTCATACTTGCATAAAATTCACACCAGTTGGGCGCTGGTAGCAGGATATAATAATCATCACCCCCTCCCACTCGCTAGCAGTAAATATATATCTGCTACTCACACATCGGCTCACCCCGACTTCACACGGAAAACGTACAACGGGGTCTGACAAGGAGGATTTCAAATAAGTCGAGGAGTTTTGTGCATGTGTGAAAAGACTACATGAAGTATTTTCTATTCTGTTACATAATGAACAAACAGAAAGTCTTGGTAACTAAATCATGCCATGCCACAAGTCTGTTTTTTCGTTAGATTCTAATGCATATCATTTGGACATTTGAGTCTGGAAACAGTCAAAGTAGCACTCGGACGACGAATACATTCACATGCAGGAATAACAGATCAACAGACGCTCAGGTCGCCAAATTAGAAGCTAGATCCATCCCCCCCAAAAAACTATTAAATAAAACACCAGATAATGTCAAAATTGATGCAACACAACAAACACACATGGGATTATGACATCAGTTCAGTGTTTATCAACAGGGCTAATGTCGCCCACCGATACATGGGCTCTTCCCGACATGACAGCAGCAGGCGGTGGATATCTCAGCTGTCAGAGAACTCTTTTAATTTCATCAGAGATTGTCAAATGTTGAAGTGAAATGGGGAACTGCTCTGGCAGGTGTCTCATATACAGAGGCTACAGCTGCAGGTTTGACTCAGGCCTGAAAACACACCTTTAGTCAAACTCCTTCCAGGATGTTCAGAAACTCTGTTTAAGGTGTTTCTGTGTAGACGGGGAAAACTTTGTTCTTGTAAAGTCACACTGAGCGCTGGTTTCTCCTCCGTTTGATGTCATGGTGAGACGCTGTCACTTTAGTTTACATGCGGTTAGTGCGATGGCAGACGTTACCAAACTAGTGCTGGTGCCAACGATGCTAACTGGACCTTTTACATGTTCACACATACACACACAGTTGCTCAGCAGAGGCGCCTGAATGGACGACTTTGTAAATGAAACGGTCATTGCAGAGGAACGTGTCAAGGACTTTGTGTTTGACTAAGCGTGCTCATGACAGCTTCAACAGTGTGTTTGTGTGGACGGGATTCTTTTTTAAACAGAGGAGGAAAACCTCAGTTTTATAAAATACCCGCCTGCGTGTGGACTCGGCCTCACACAGCTCAGAACTCATTAAAAATCTTATCAAGGAGTCGAAGCTGATGAACGATGAAGGAACTGTCAGCGAGGAAGGGACAGAAACGGAGGCTCTCTCTGAACACCCACACAGCTGTTTCTACTGATGCTGGCTGATTAGACCGGCGCAGGTTGTAAACAAGTGAACATGATCATACCCTACTCACTGTATCTCACAATGCATTGTGAAAAGTAGTGTTCAACCGATGGTCACTATCCAAGCAATATATCCCATCATGCATTGGAAGTGAAAGATTTTTTACGAGCGGAGAGAGGAGCGAGCAGCGTGAGCACAGAAACACAAAAGTTTCATACTTGGGGCGTTTTTATTGAAATCTAGAATCTAAAAGATTGTCAGCGGAGTAGCAGTAGTTTGTCCTGATGAGGATGATGACAGTGTGTCTGTGAGCACAAATACATGAGTTTTGGTTCCAAAATATGTTCAATCATTTATTAATAATGTAATACTTTTGATGTTTTTTTTTTACTGTTTTGTGAAATTAGACTCAGTTTAAAATAAATTATCACTGAAATTCATGTTGTTATTTTCACTTCTGATTGGTCCTCAGCAGGAGTTAAGCTGCACGTTTTAGTTCAGCAACAACAACGACGACGTCACTATCGGCTGCCTTTCAGTGACCCCAGCAGTGTCTGAAATGTTTATCTATTTTTTATCGTGCTGGATGAGCGTTATTAAAAACATGTGTGTGTGTGAGAGTACAGAGATTTGATCTTTACCAGGAGGAGCTAATCTTTACTTTAAAGGGGAAATTCTGATAAAACATCATGAATATGAAAATGTTCTCAGAGATTTGTTACCATGAGAAACTGTTTGTATTCAGGAAACTTTGTAAATATGACCATGACCTCCGTCTTTTGATGCATGTCTACTCGCCTCTCCTCAGCTGTCCAACCAATGAAGGAGAAAATAAGAAATCTTAAAGAAAAAGCTGAAGCTGACACATTACAGTTGTAGATATTTTATTATCATTATTATTATTATTATTATTAATAATAATAATAATAATAATAATACATTTAATTTGTAGTGCACTTTACATTTTTGCAACAACAAAAAAATCTCAAAGTGCTACAGGAAAAAAATGAAATACAAATAAAAAACAAATTTCATCAACTAACGAAACTAAAAGCACAAGCAGAAGGCTAAGTGTTAAAAAGGTTTTTTAACTTTTTAAAAGCGTCAGCAGACTGTGGAGAGCGTTCCACAGACTGGGAGCAGAGGAGCAGAAGGCCCGCTCACCCATGGTGTGGAGTTTAGTCCTGGGGGGGGGGATGGAGGAGGTTGGTGTTTCCAGAGCGGAGGCTTAATGTTGGCAGTGCTCGGTTGAAAGTTCGGCCTGAGTGTGACTTTAAAATGGAACAGTGGAAAGTCAGCGACCTGCGGTGATGGCGGAGGATGATCATGAAGAAGAAGGCGTTAAGAAGTTCTGTCTTTATTTAACCATGACAAACACTTCAACGGACCGATCTCTGTAAGAGTCACTTCCCCAAAATCACAAACACACTTTTCTCACTTTCTCCTCCTGAGATCTGCGCACACACTTTTTAAACATCTCCTCTGCTCTCATATCATGAAGGTTACTACGATGAGCTTTGTGGATGTGCAGAGAAATCAAACACAGTCGACAGCAAAGTTTCAGAGTGAACAGAAAAAGATGATGATGATTTTTTACCTTCCCCTGCTCAGGAATCTATCTGTTATTTACATTTATCTTTCTGTCTCTCACTTGTTGCCATATGCACGACATGTCATAAACAAGAAGGTGTGTGTGTGTGTGTGTGTGTGTGTGTGTGTGTGTGTGTGTGTGTGTGTGCGACCAAACAAGTTAAGACAGACGATTCTGACAACAGTTTCCCATCTGCCACAGACCGGCTTAAAAAAAGGTGTTTTTTTAATTTTTTATTTGGGTTTAAAATATTTGATCCTTGCGGCTGAACAAATCTGTTTATTTATCATCATGTTTTATTTATTTATTTCACACGGACACATGCAGTAAACATTGCTTCATATATTAAACACAAAGTATATCATGTGTACAGGTTTCTAGACGTGGCTCTTTTGTAACCTCTGTCTCCAGCTCGGCTTTTAGGATTAAAATAGAATTATTAGTGTGTAAGTCCCCAGATGCAACTGCAGAACCCTGGGGTGCTTTTTTTTAACCTAGCCAAAACATGACTGTTTCCTTCATTGTTCCAGTTTTTTTTTAATCCTGAGTCAAGCGCCAAACATTATAAACTTTCAAACAGTAAACTGAGGATTAAAGAGGAACCAGTCAAACTGTTCTGGTTTTCTTACTCCAGACTCTGAGTTTTAAAAAGTGAGAGTTTAAAAGCATCATTTCCATGTTGTCACATCAGATGATAAAGTCGGGATCAGTGAGTTTACATCACAGCTTCATCCTGTTTGGACTCAGGACCTGATCTGGTATCTTTTCTTTTAAAGTAGGGGAAAAGGAAAGCTGTGTTTTTGACAAGTAATCAATGAAGTGTTTATCTAAATAGTGCCAGTGAATAATGATTGTATCTCAAGATGCTTTACAGAAAGCACAGGTCTAGACTTTACTCTTCATCATTTTATTTTTAAAGAGACTGAATATTAATCCAGCATCTTAAACTTCAACACAAAAACGACGCCGTCTGAGGGGACATTAAACTCCAACTGCCAAACAAACCTTCACCTTAAACACTGCACAACGTCTGATGAGGAGCGTGAGCGTCTTCAGAGTGTCTGCTTTTAGATTTCTATGAAGACATCCAGCAGGCGCAGAGAAACAAACCAAACACATGCAGAGTCCTGTTTCTGATCAGCTGATACAGTCGGGTCAGTAAAGGCAGAAAAACATTTTAAAGTCTTCAGCCCCAAAACACATTTACATAATTTAAGGATGTAAATATAAGCATCTCAAAAGGCTGGGTGTGACCCTTAAATATCACAGAGGAACATCAGGAACATCATTCAGAGATGAGGAAACCCTCGAGGAGGATTGAACTTAACTCTCCAAAAAAGATTTTCTGTGAAACGTGTTTCTCAGAAGGTTTAGTCATGTTTACCGGTAGAGAGCAGATTACTGAACAGGTATGTGTACTTTCTTATAAATGATTACACAACATCTCCAGTCAAACCTGAGGCGCACACACACACACACACACACACACACACACACACACACACTGACGAGGTCACATAATAAGTCAGACACGTGTGTGAGGTACAGTACCAGACTGAAAGGTGAAAGCAACAATGACAGTGGAAACTCCACTCCTCTGAAGGAGTACATATGTTTGTGTTTGTGTTTGAATCAGTCTGTGTGTGTGTGTGTGTGTGTGTGTGTGTGTGTGTGTGTGTGTGTGTATGTGTGAGACATCAGAGAGGTCAGAGAGAGGAAAAGACGCCCAACGAGTGAACAGCCCAACAGATTAAAAAAACAGACGAGTTGGACGTCACAGTCAAAGCCGCGGTCCTTCCACAGACACATTTCCATCTCAAAGTGTTTGTTTGTTTTTTGACCACAAGCGAGGAGGGGGGTCTTTCCTTTCAATGACCTCTGTGAGACGCACGCTCACAATGCACAAATAGTGCCATTTCAACAGAGCGCCCCCGTCACCTGTTTTCAGAGTGCGTGACAATGTGTCACAGTCGGTCCATCCTGGTAATGTTTAATACGACGGCTGAGGCTGAGAGACCGACGTGGACGGTGATGATCTAAGATACAGATGCAACAAACTGCAGTTCCTCGAGCGTCCCCTTAAAGTCTTTATATGTGATGTTTTGATCCAGCAGATGTCGCCCTTGAGCACCAGCATGAAACCAAAACAACTGGCGCTGCATTGTTGTGTTAGCATGCTAATGCTAGCGATCTTTATTATGCTGGTATCTTCACACTGCATGTAAATTTACCTGAAATGAGCGTGATCTAGAAACACAGTTAAGCAGTGAGTACAGTATGTTATTCTTCTTTTCTCTAGTCCCTCAATTAAACAACTTTTATACACGAGGGGAGGAGTCAGCTGGCCGTCTGGGCGATGTAAACAAAGTGAAGATAGGACTCTGAAAACTCAGAAAACATCACAGACAGTGGGACTCGGGTGTTACACCAATTGTAGACAGTCATGACTCACAGAGTTATTTTCAGAGCAGATACTTGATTTCTATTATATTTAAGTGTGAAAAATCACAGATAAAGACTTTAAGGTTAGCTGGAAAAGCCACAGAGGTCCCACACACATCCTGTATTAAAACGTCAATTTTTACAGCAGAAATAAACATGTTTGAAGCTTTTTTTGGGGGGGCCATTTTTATTAGATAGGAAAGCTGAAGAGAGACAGGAAATGTTGGGAGGAGAGAGAGTGATGGATGACATGCAGCAGCAACAAGGACTACAGTCTCTGCAGATAACCGCTAGGCAGAAACACAGTATGGGGGGTCTGGAGTGTTTAGATCTCATCCATTTTGATTATATAAAGGCTTAAAGTTATGAATAATTATGGGCGTG
Source organism: Labrus bergylta (assembly GCF_963930695.1). Lineage (NCBI taxonomy): Eukaryota > Metazoa > Chordata > Actinopteri > Labriformes > Labridae > Labrus > Labrus bergylta. The sequence goes on from NC_089205.1 coordinate 27,542,884, forward strand.
GCTGGTCGGGTAAGTGTAGCTGTTTGCCAGGATGCTAAAGATAGATAGATTGATTTATAGATAGATAGATAGATAGATAGATAGATACTTTATTGATCCTGAGGGAAATTCAAATCATCCAGTAGCAGGTTACAAAGACATGACATGAAACATTTGTTACAAATTAACCATAAAACAGACGCCCCCCCTCACATACATATATATTAACCTGAAAAAAAGATTTAAAGAATCCCTCTAGATGAAACCATTTTTTTAGCAATATTTAAAAAAGAAGAAAATTATCAAAAAACAGACATTAAATAACAGGCAGTGCAAACATTAAAGGTGCGATTTGAATAATTGAGGTCGTCCTAACAAAAAAAAACAAAAAAAAAACATTTTTTGTATGATGACTTCCACTGATGGGCTTCAAAACTCTGCTTCAGAGACCGATGTGACACTACGTCCATGTTTTATACAATTTATGGTAAAGACAGCCTCGGTAAGGAAAGTGAAACTCAAACATAGCTGGTTTTTTTCTTTACAACTTTTCTCTTGTATTCATCTAATGTTTATGTTTATATAACTTTGCCAGTGTATGCTGCGGTTTGATTAAAATATTTGATCTCAGAGTACCCAAGCACACCTCTCACTCTCTCTCTCTTACTCACACATGTACGCACACACACACACACACACACAGACACACACACACACACACACACACACACACACACAGTCATGCTGTTATGGATACAATTTGTTTGATGTTCTCTGCTTCATAAATTATCAGTCTTCCTCTTTTTCGCATCAACAATAATAATAATATGAATAACCAAAATTCTCCGGAATTTTTATCAGAAATGTGCACACACACACTGCGCGCGCACACACACACACACACACACACACACTGCACGCACACACACACACACACACACACACACACGGCGCACGCACACACACACACCCATATAGTTTCAGCAGAAACTTGACACATTTAACTCCACTCTGCAGGCAGCTCCTGCATGTTGTCCGCTGCTCGTTTATCTCACTTCTTCATTTAGCGCCTGAGGTTGCACACACACACACACACACATGCGCACACACACGCACACTCCAGGTGCAGCCCACAGCTTGTGAGGTTGCAGGTCTGAAACAAGAGCTGCAACATCTCGAAAAACCAACAAAAACTGCAGCTTAGCAGCACAGCCCACATCTGATAAGGACAGTCAGGTTTTACTAGAAACACAGTTACAGTCAGTCGAGTTGATTCATCATCCAGAGCAAATCAAACCCTGCACAAACAACTGCTATAAATAAATGCTGATATTCTAAACTGGTCTGAGTACCGCTGTGAAAAAAACCCCAAATGACAATCAGTGAATAAAAATCTAAATGAATAAATATTTATTAAACATGTCAAAAAGGAGACAGAAAGTCCTCTGACTCCTCTGAACTTTGAGTTCAACATCAGGACCAGACAGATTCATCTTAATTCTTAAAGAAGAAGATTATACGGTCATGCTGAACCATATTGGACAAAAGGGAAATATAAAGAAACCAAACAAAGGTCCCTCCATAAGTAGAATTCCTCCCCTGATAAATATTGTGTAGACATGCACACTGACTGTTGATGTTAGCAGAATCCTGCAACATTTCCAAGCTAATGTCAGCCAGTGTTGCACGAAGCTAAAGATGCAAAAAAGACTGCAGTTCCTCGAGTGTCCACTTGGCTGCAAAAGCAGAAGAAGTCCCAACATATCCATCCATAAAATTAAAATGCCAAACGTTGGTGAAAGTGTTGTGGCTGATCTGACTGATGAGTGGGCGAGTTGTAGCCGTTTGCAAGGATTCTAAAGGTCGACCTCAACTCCATGTCGCTGCCTGTTACTAGGTTGAAAAAAAAAACAGCATTTCCTTTATGATGACTTCCAGCAGTGGGCTTCAAAACTCTGCAGACATGAAGCTCAGGGTTTGTGTTGATGTTATCAGGGTTTGAGTTCAACATCAGGACCAGGCAGAGTCATCGTTACAGATGCAAAGTGAACGTCGTACAAAGATGAAATGACGACGCAACTTCGATTGGACGCTGTAGTCTGTTTTTGGTTTTGCAGCCGCACTCCTGCAGAGCTCATGACATAGAATCGCTTACGATTGCTTATTAGCAAACACTAGCGTGACAAGATGCTAGAAAAGATGGTTATCATGGAACACATAATATCTGCTAAACATTATTCATGTAGCCTAAGCAAATCATGTAAGTGTGTTTCTAATTAGCATTAGTTAGCATTAGCTGGAAGAGGCTTCTTGTATGCCAACATGTCTGCAGAGTGAGGATCATATTTGTGGATCTCAAAGGAGCGACATGTTCTCTGTGATGTGTAGACATTTCAGTAACACGGTCACTGAGTTTGATTTTGTGCATGTGGCTAATAAAGAAAGAAAACAATCTTTCTTATGACTCTAATTTATCTGCCAAATACTTTAAATACTTTATTAATCCCTGAGGGGGGAATTCTGGATTTACACTCCAGATTTGTGATTGAGATCACAAGCTTCTCACACTCATAGGCCTGAATCACACACCTGCACAAACAGGAGCTGTGAACATGCTTTAGTGGAGAGATGTCAGAGTGGGGCTGAGACACAGGGAGTGCACCACTGCCACCCCCGTCATAGTAAGACTATTCATGTTGTTCTCGTTTGACTGGATGTGTGAAAACAAACCTGAAACAACCTTCTTATAGGTAGCTGAGTGGTTACTACATTCCCCCCCCCCCACTCCCCGGTCTGGTCCAACACGTTAAACTACCTTCTATTTGCAGCACAGTGGCTGACAGTTCAATAAAGGAAGTTTGACGCCTCAGCAGGCAGAAATGTTGTTTGGGTACATTCCCTCGTGTTAGGGTGAGCTTCCATGTTCCTTGTTTCAGAAAATTATAATAATAATCTACTTCACAAGTCTAACTGCTTCTACTTCTCTGTTTTAACTGTTTGGGACTTTGTAGGATCCTCCTGAAATGAACCTGAGCAGTCAAAGGCACCGCAGCTCCAGATCTTCATTTTCCATTGGTTAGAATAAATCAAGAACATGAAAACTACACAAAGAGAAAGAAGGCAGCGAGTCATCCAGTGTGTCCCTCCCTCCTCTGACTGGTGACTGATCGACTCCTCTGAACCTCCCTCAGGTTTCAAACTTCAGCCTGCTGCTGCTGCACCATCACTAAAACACTTTCTGGCACAAGTAAGGTTAAAACACAATTCCACTTAAAACACACAACTTTCTCTCCACTGCTGCAGGTTTAAAATGATGAATTAGCAGACTGGCCTTCAGCGAGCGCTTCATATAGTCAACAACATGTATGAGTGTGTGTGTGTGTGTGTGTGATAATATCCGCTGGAGGGAGTGTGTGTTTTCAAATGTGAAGGAAGGATAACTATGCAAATCCTTCTCTCTCTCTCTTTTCTTTATCTCTCTCTCTCTCTCTTTTCTTTATCTCTCTCTCTCTCTCTCTTTTCTTTATCTCTCTCTCTCCTCTCTCCCTCTCTCTCTCTCTCTCCCTCTCTCTCCCTCTCTCTCCCTCTCTCTCCCTCTCTCTCTCTCCTCTCTCCTCTCATTTCTCTCTCTCTCTCTCTCCTTCCTCTCCTCTCCTCTCTCTCTCACACCGGGGTCTACTGACCTGTTTAGAGGAAGTGTGCTCACTTTGCAGCTAACCTGCTTTGCATCACTTACATGATTCAACACTTTGATCGCAGCAGATTAGTAGCTACATGACTGTAAAGTGTTTTTAAGTTGTTACATTGACCAAAGTTGTTTTCATGTTTTTTTTGGTGAAGCTCAGTCTGTGTGAATCTTTGAGCCAAAACACCTGAAGGACCATGAAGACTGAAACAATATGTCTCTTAGAGAAGAGTCTTTTAATTTACAGGATTTATCTGAATTAATTATTCAACATCTTTACCAGGTAAAAACTTCTAAAAGTCTGAGGATGTAGAGTTCATATACAGCTATGATCTGCAGGTTGATACAGTCTGTGATTAAAAGTTCAGTTCAGTCTGTAAAACCACAATTTATCACCTCAGACTAAAACTGGTGTAAGACTAACCCTAACCCGCCTTCAATAACAGATGTATTATCAGACGTATTGACAAGCTGGAGGAGTGTTTCAAAACCTGACACAGCGTTACTCTTTCAATCGCCTTCATATACTGGATCAAATGAACATTAAAAACATTTCAGATTCATCATTTTAACATACATTATAATTCCAAATGTTATGTCCCCTTGTGGAACATTTTGTGTTCCAAAGTTTGGACTTATTGCCTCTGAATCTTTTGTCCTAGTAGGAGAAATAGTGAATAATAAAATAAAATGAAATCTGCGGTCAGTGAGGTGAGAACGTGCTGCAGAGTCACACCTGAAGGTTTTTATTGAATTGAAGTTTCTGAGCTTTGAGCTCTACTCACTTTATTGATTCAGGTTGTTGGCAACATTTGAAAGGTGCCTTTAAGTAAGAAAACTCAAAGTTCTGTTCTTCTGTTTCCCGATGTGGGATAAAAAAAAGGATAAATACAGACTTCGGTTTGAACATACAGCACTAAATGCAGATGAATGATCCATGTGGTCGAGGACGGCAAAATACAAATCAGTGACAACTCAATATTTCTGTGGTTTGTTGATTTGTTGAACATAATGGGGATGTCGTATCGATTTAAGGCCGCCAAGTATTGATTTTTTAAAATATTTAAATAACAAATAAGAAATGAAATCTAGACCTGGATTCAAAGAGTTCAGTTTGTAGGGTGCATGCAGCTTTTATCCCAGGATCTGATCAGCCTGTTGGTCAGTCTGTGTGCTTGACTTCCACTTCTGAGAAGTTTAAAGACTGTGGAGCGGCGGTGGTCTAGTGGTTAGTTTGAGCGCCACATGTATGTCGGGTACAGTCCTCAAAGCGAGCAGCCAACACCCTGACCCCTGTGGCTCCTCTCTCTCTCTCTCCCCCCTCTCTCTCTCTCTCCCTGATCTGAAATCACCAACATCATATGTGATAGAGCAAACACAGTATGACATCAGGGGGGGTCAAACTAGGGTCCAGGACTGCCTAGGTGGGGGCTGCTCTGAGGTTATCCAATCATGATAACACACATTTGTTGGATAGTGTATAGAAAGGTTGTTTATAGGAACATGTGAGCGGGGGGGGGGGGGGGGGGGGGGGCTCCAAGGAAGACAAGGTAGGGGAATCTACCGCTCCATGTTTAATGTGTCTCTTAATATCACAATCACAAAACCAAGCTGCATTTATCCTCCTCGAATCTACCTTCAGTGGATATGACAGCTGAGGAGAGACAGGAAATGTTGGAAGAGAGAGAGAGAGAGGGGGGATGAGATGCAGCAAAGGGCTGAGGTCGGATTCAAACCCACGGCCGAAGACTACAGCCTCGGTAGATGGTGCGCGCGACATAACCGCTATGCTAGCCAGCGCCCCGACCAACATGTTTAACATACAGAAGTATGAAGAAGAAATTATTATTTTTTTAAATTTCGAGATTAAAGTCGTAAATTTACGAGTTTATTCTCGTAAATTAACGAGTTGGAGACCAGCCTGCGCAAAATGATGAAAGTAGAACTCTTAAAGTCTTTTCCTCTGCAGACAACTTCCTCCCAGTCAGTGTGGTTCTTTCTTCAGTTTATTGCAGTTTCTTTTCAGGGTGCTGATATTTTAAGACAATGTGAAGATGATGATGAGCCAACAGCATGTGCAGTTTCATATCTGCATAAGTAAAGCCCCAACACAACTATTTCTGTCTGTTATCGCTCTGCCTTGTTGAAGTGTCTCATGTGCAGAGACAGTTTGTGTCCTGTTCATCATTTTACAGATAAACAAGGTCTTACAAGTTGAAGTGAAAACTTCTCATGAACTGTTTTTACCGACAACACAAGGAAGTATCCTATTTCCTTATTAGTGAAACCTTTAGGACGAGATGCTCCAACAGGATGCTGCCGCTCTCCTGATATAGAATAAAATAACCACTTTATTCTTTTATTCTTTTATTCTTTAAAGACTTCTACTTTCATCATTTTCGTGCAGGCTGGTCTCAAACTCGTTAATTTACGAGAATAAACTCGTAAATTTACGACTTTAATCTCAATATTTCATTTTTTTTGAACGTGGCCCTCATCCTCCGTCGTAAGTAAGAAACAACATAACAGCTAAATGTGAACTTCAATTATTTAAAAATTGTACTGATTTTTAAATAATACTGAAAAAGATTACTATTTGTCTTAGAAGAGTTACACTGAATGTTGTATTTGTGTAAAAACAAAGAGTGGAAATCTGTGTCAGTGTTACTCCCAGAGTGACTGAGAGGTTAGCTGAGACCCCAGACTGAAGGACTTCATTACATAAAGATCTAACGACCAGCGAGCCAATCAGGGTCAGAGGTGAAGCTGATCAATTCCTTTTAAAAGCCTCCAAATGATTGTTGTTGAAGTTGTTCTTCATACGACCACGATTATTCAAATCAGCCCTAAAAGAGAAGTAGATCAGAAAGAGCTCCTCTTCAGAGTAAAAAATGATCTCTAAAACTCGGAAAGCAGAAATACTTTCACTTTATGTAAAAACCACTTCCTCCAGCAGGGCCCCGGGGCCTACACTCAAAGTTGTGAATGCAACCGACCAATGAAACTTCAATCAGTCAGACTTTATATTTCCTACAAAACTCATGTAGAAGTTTCAGCACCAAATATTATTTTTGTATGATTTGTTTGACGAGACAAAGAGAAGAGAGACACCTGAGCAGAACATGCAAACATCCCCTTTAGAAAAACATCTGACTTTAACATGTTTCTCATTTGGAAATAAAACTCTGTAAATCCTCTCCAAACACTCTCCTCTTAAAGATTATGAAATGATCTTTGAGCTTTTCTCAGACTCAAAGCCCCCTCTGCTCTGATCAGAACCAGAACAGCGACATGAAGCAGCAGAAACCTCTCTGACCTTGTAAACTTCTCCGTACGTCCCTCCTCCGACTCTCAGCAGGATCTCAAAGTCGTCCTGAGGGTTCCTGGTGGAGATATCCAGAGCTGTCCGGTTTGACAAATCCATTTTTTATGTTACTGATATTTCCTCCTCAGGCATGTCACACACTCTCTGCTCTTCACGCACACACACTCACACACACACTCAGCGGCATCTACATCTATGGGCAAACAAAACTGTCAGAAGAAACCGCTGAGAAAATACCCTTGCTCGCTCTTTGTCTCTCTGACATGCTGTGTGTCATTCAGCTGCTGTCACACACACACACACACACACACACACACACACACCTTCCTGTTTCTGTTTCTCAGGCTGCTATTGATCCTCCCTCTCTCTCCCTCTTTCTCTCTCTCTCTCTCACACACACACCTTCCTCTCTGTTCTCTCACACACCCATCTTTTCAGTCATTTTGCATATTTTGATTCTGCTTCCTGTTGAGTGTTTGAAAATGTGAGATAGACACAGAAAGGCAGAGAGAGGAGACAATCTTTTTCAGCATGTACAGATTTGAATGTTTTCTGTTTTTTGTGCTTTGGAGGTTAAGAGATGTGTGTGTGTGTGTGTGTGTGTGTGTGTGTGAGCACATGCTTTGGGAATGTAAGAATGCAGAATTGTGTTGTTAATGAATTACAGTTCTGGTGTTTGGGAGTTTCATTCCTGTCATTCATTTTTTGGGGGTGGGTTTAGGTGTCTGCTTCTTACCTACTGAAATGTGTTTGTGTGTTTGTGTACGTGTGCGTGTGCATGTGTGTGTGTGTGTGTGCCTGCACCCGTGCTCGGAGCTCCCTCTCAGTTTCCTGTTCAGAAGCGTTTCCCTGCAGATGAAAACGGGGCATGTGTTACATCCTGTCACAGAGATAAAATCACTTCATCAGCTGTGTGTCTGATTTCTATCGTTAATCATGTTAACATACACAAAGGTACAGCCAGGTGTGAGGGCATAAAGGTCACTCTGCATTATGAGAACGCCAACAGGCTTCAGAGACATGTTGATCTGAGTGGGAGAAAAGTGACAGACACACCTGCATGAAGAAGGTCAGTGAAGAAGAACAAAAATGAATGAAAGCTGTCACACCTTCTTTGCAGCTCTTAAAGGTGCCATCTTCATCATCCTCTGACCTTTATCCCTCCCCCTTGTTCTCTCAGCAGTCTGCCAGCTGGCTCACTCCTGCCACGAGGATCCTGGACGCCCACATGTGACAGACACAAAACACTGATCAGTAAACCACAAGTAACTGCCTCGACCTCAGCTCAGCCTCGAGAGACGGAACAATGAATGCCAAGTATAAAAAAAAACAGGCACAAACCTTCCACCAGCAACCACAAGGACTAAACAGGTCGAGTGTGAAACGGTCATGTTGACATAGCTGATCTGTGACCTGCAGCTCAGGGGAACAGCGATAGATGCTGATGAAAGTCCAGGATCAGACGCTGGGCTGAAAACAGCTCATCATCCTCACAGAAGGAAACAGCTTCAAACAAACACTGAGGAGCTGTCACATGAAGTTTAGTCCATTATGTGTGAGGAGGCTGCGTGATTGGTCATGTCACATCATGCACTCACCTAAATAACTTCATTAAACTCACTGTTAAGGTTTCAGGCAGCCATCCTTTTTAGATCAAACTTTATCCATAATTAACCCTCACAGGCTGCAGCAGGGTCGCTGAGGCTGGTTATCACTCTCAGGTACTTTTAGCAGGTCAGCTCAAATAATTCAACACACTTTAACATTATTCTCATAATATATGCAGCTGCAATTGTGCAACGAGTTTGGTTGACCTTCAAGGCTTCATATTTAACTAACAAGGGAGCAGAGACACAGAGAGACAGGAAATGATTACGAAAGTGTTTTAGGTCAAAGTAAGTCCAGTCATACAGTCTATGGTCCAGTCCAGCTGAGTTTACAGGTAAGAACTGTCGTCATACACACAGCAGGCACATGCAGGAAAGCACTGCACAATGCTCACACAGTCCAACTTGAGGAATACAAAGCACAGCAGGACACGGTTTTAGTATTTTTCCCTCAAAGTAATACTAGGGCGGCAAACATTCACAATGCTGTTTGTATCAACCTGAAGTTGTGGTTGGAAGTGCACTATTTTTTTTATAACATTGAGCGTGTAAAGCCCCCATGTGGCCAAAGTAGGAACAGCAGAATAACCTTCACTACCGTAAATCAGACGTATTGTTGATATCAATTCTAGCAAATAGTTTCTAACCACTTAGATCAAAATTACACAAAGATGAAGTCAGAGAAATAAAAAAATACAAACATTTTGATTCAAAGTAATAAGGAAGTAACGATTCACTCAACTCACAATATGAACCTCGCAATTTATTTTACAAAATGAAACTGTAGACACGAGACTCAGAAAGATTCCTTTAGGGGCTGTAAACCTGCTTGTCAGTGTGGTTTGGCCTTTTCAAGGGGAGGTGGTTGGAGCTTCTCGTTGTTGTGTTGATTAAATGCTGCATCATGTTGGTTGTGCTATTTCTGTAGTTCCCTGTCTTCTTGCAATATTTGCACAGTTTTTGTCCCATCTGTTATCTTCTCATGTCTTTCATTTTGTGTCTTGGGGAGTCAAAATGCAGCAATTCAAAATAGAAATAAAACAGTACATCCATTCAGATGGAGACTCCTTACTTTAACTCTCTGATCCAGGTCTACACTCCCTCCCCCCCCCACTACGCTCTGCCAATGAAAGGCTTCTGATCCAACCTTCACAACAGGGTCCTAAGACGCTGACTAGACTCTTCTCCTCTGTCGCCCCCCGGTGGTGGAATGAACTTCCAAACTCCATGTGATCTGCAGAGTCCCTCTGCACCTTTAAGAAAAAGCTAAAGACCCAGCTCTGTCATGAATACCTACTAACTTAATGATGATGGTCTCCATATTATTGATGATGATGATGGTAATGACGATGGTTTTTGTTTGATAACGACGACTTATAAGATGGTTTCTATACTGATTAGAGCTCTCAAGAACTGCCCTCAATGTTGTGCTTTGCCTCTGGTCACTTCCTGTCAGCACCTGTGTGTCCAATCAGACTCAAAGCTGATCGTTTGCTCTTACTCACATTGTTCCCTTTTTTCTAGATCCTTGCTTGTGTTGTTCTTACTCTCTGATGTACGTCGCTTTGGATAAAAGCGTCTGCTAAGTGAATTGTAGAATTGAAGAATTGTAGACAACACTGAACATTTGTTAAACCCTGAATATGTCACTTTTTTATACCCAGATATAGTTGTATATATATATATTATTTTTCTTCATATTTTTCTTGTTTGTTTTCTGTTTGTTTTTCTCTGTATTCTGATAAAAAAAAATATTTGAATGAGTTGCTTTATTTTGAAAGTAGTAACCGGAAGTTCACGCTGCAGTGTATGTATATACATTATAGAATAGAATATAATGTCTTTATTGTCATTATACAATTGTACAACGAAATTATTTGGCTTCACCTTAAAGTGCACACACATACAAACATCCACAGCTAAAAACAACAAAAGAAGAAAATAAAAAAACTCTCATTCAGGTAAGATGGGCAATGTATGGTAGGAGTTATTTACAGGTAGTAACATAACAGAATATAAATAGATATTGCAGAAATATAAAATAAATATTGCACAGTATGTGTGGTGAGGGTGGGACGGTCAACGCATGTCCAGGTTCAGTGTGGTTATGGCTCTGGGGAAGAAGCTGTCCTTGAGTCTGTTTGTCCGTGCTCTGACAGACCTGTAGCGTCTGCCAGAGGGCAACATGTCGAACAGATGACAGCCGGGGTGTGAGCCGTCCTTTACCATTTTTTTTGCTCTGTTCAGGCAGCGGGAGTTTTAAATGTCCTTAAGTGAGGGGAGTGTGCAGCCGATGATCTTTTGTGCTGTGTTTATTACTCTCTGAAGCCCCTTTCTGTCTGCTTCAGTGCAGCTGGTGTACCACACTGTGATGCAGTACAGCAGCAGGCTCTCGATGGAAGAGCGGTAGAAGTTCACCAGCAGCTTCTCATTCAGGTTGTTCTTCCTGAGCACTCTCAGGAAGTGCAGGCGCTGCTGTGCCTTCTTGGTGATCTCAGAGATGTTGGGAGTCCAGGAGAGGTCAGCAGAGATGAGGGTGCCCAGGAACTTGAAGGTTTGGACCCTCTCTACACAGACAGCGTTGATGTGGAGGGGAGCTGGGTCTGCACGGTGCTTCCTGAACTCGAAGATGATTTCCTTTGTTTTCTTGGTGTTCAGTGTTCAGGTTGTTCACTGAACACCACGTTGTCCACTTCAGGATCTCATCCCTGTATGCAGACTCGTCTCCCCCTGAGATTAGTCCAACCACAGTGGTATCGTCTGCGAACTTGGCGATGGTGTTACTGGGGTGGGTTGGGCTACAGTCGTATGTGTAGAGGGAGTACAGTAGTGGGCTCAGCACACACCCCTGTGGAGAGCCGGTGCTGAGTGCGGGTGGAGGAGACGTGGGGGCCAAGTTTAACAGTCTGGGGACGGTTTGTGAGGAAGTCTTTTATCCATGAACAGGTGTGTGAGTGGAGGCCTAAGTCTGACAGTTTTTTAACCAGAATGTCCGGGATGATTGTGTTGAAGGCTGAGCTGTAGTCAATGAAAAGTAGCCTCACATAGCTCCCCTGGTGTTCCAGGTGGCTCAGTGCAGTGTGGAGAGCTATGGCTATGGCGTCCTCTGTGGATCTGTTTGCTCTATAAGCAAACTGGTGTGGGTCGAAGGTCTGAGGAAGGCTGGCTTTGATGTGGTTTAAAACCAGCCTCTCAAAGCACTTCATGATGACCGGTGTTAGAGCAACTGGATGGTAGTCGTTGAAGCTGTCCGTGGTTGATTTCTTGGGCATGGGTATGATTGTGGCTGATTTCAGGCAGGATGGTGGCTTGTGACAGGGAGAGGTTGAAGATGCAGGTGAAGACTTGTGAGAGCTGGTCTGCACAGGCTTTGAGCACCTTCCCTTCCTGGGGTTTACTGCTCTTAGCACCCGTCTCACTTTGTGCTCCTGTACAGTGAGCGTGACGGTGCTATGTGCTGGTGGAGGCTGAGGCGGTGTGGCTGTGTGGAGCTCAGTTTTCTCAAACCTTGCGAAGAAGCAGTTCAGCTCCTCTGCCAGCGAGGCGTCTGAGTTCCCAGGTGTGATGTTGCAGCCCCTGAAGTGTGTGATTTGTTGTATGCCTTGCCACACCTGTCGTGGGTTGTTGTCAGAGAGGTGGTCCTCTATCCTCCTCCTGTAGGCCGACTTAGCATCCTTGATTCCTCTCTTCAGGTCGGCTCTAGAAGCACTGTACAGCGCTCTATCGCCTGACCTGAAGGCAGAGTCGCGGTTTCTAAGCAGCATTCATGCTGCAGTTCAACACGGTGACCACTGGGTGGCAGTAAAACACTGTTTTCTTGAAATGGCAGCAGAGAAACTAAATGCACCAGCTTTAGGAAAAAGTAAATAAAAAGTAAAGTAAAAATAGGATTGAAAAATTATGTTAATCTGCCGAACAACGCTTAATTATTCCCTTCTCCAGTGACGGTGACAGAGAGAAGCACCCTGAACAGAACGCTCTCCATCATGGACAACACCCCCCACCCTCTGCACAGCACCTTCAGCAGGCAGAGGAGTGTGTTCAGAGCTCCACAGACTGACCCAACAACTCTTTAGTCCCCCTGGCCGTACGTCTGTACAACACCTCACAGGTATGTCAGGAGGAACACACACACCTGGACTAAATCTTCCTTTTTTCCATTTCTCATCTGCACAGCTGTCTCAAGAGTCAGCCTCTAGTCAGACACTTTAATGATCACATCGATTATTTAAATAACACCTTTAATTTAATGTTTGCACTGCCTGTTATTTAATGTCTGTTCTTGATAACTCTGCACTATCTGCTTCTTTTTAAACACTGCTGTACATTTATAAACAACACAACTTCAGAAGGTCAACTCTTTTTTATTCTTGTGTTTTATATTCAGGTCTAATTACAGATTTTTTATTCAACTGTTTATAGAGTTTTGTTTAAATTCCAGGAATCAAAACATTCCTGCAACTTAATATATCTCTGCACCTTTGATCTGTTTGCTCAATATCATACAATTGTTTTTTTTACAAAATAAAACCAAAGTCTGTTTCTATCTATTCACAACTTCACAAGTCAACACTTTTTTATTCTTATTTTTTATATTCAGGTCTAATTACAGATTTTCTTTCCTCAACTGTTTATAGCTTCTTGTTTAAATGTCTCATATATTTTTACCCCTGCATGGGTTATGTACATTTCTTGTATAAGTCTATTTTTAATTGCACAGTTTAAGTTTGATTCATCTAGAGGTATTCTTTAAATCTTTTTTTCAGGTTAATATATATGTATGTGAGGGGGGGGCGTCGGTTTTATGGTTAATTTGTAACAAATGTTTCATGTCATGTCTTTGTAACCTGCTACTGGATGATTTGAATTTCCCTCGGGATCAATAAAGTATCTATCTATCTGTCTATCTATCTATCTATCATCTATCATCTATCTATCTATCTATCTATCTATCTATTTATCTATCTATCTATCATCTATCTTTTCTTTTCTTTTCTTGCTCTCTTCTTTTAATGTATTTCTTGTTATTATTGTGTTGTTGATTATTGTACACATTCTGTTCGTTACTTCTTTGTTTATTGTTATTATTGTTGTTAAGTATTAAGTAAATGTCTCGTTTGTTGGTAAATGGACTTGAGCTTGTTTATTTATTTTCTAGTCTTGTTTACAGCGCCCCCCAGCGGCGTCTTTATGGAACTACACAACATTAAACTAACGCTTCCGGTTTAAACATTTATATTATTTCCTGTGTCAGTGAGTAAACGGAGTGTCGTTAAACGTTCATGTTTCATCCCAACATTTTAAATCAACCGCACGATGACGACACAATAAAACAACGTATCTCGGTTAGGACTGTTAGGTCCTTCACTTTATCACGTTCCGTACTCTTTCCGGTTCCTCCTGTGTAACGTTCTTTCCGTTCCGACGCAGTTCTCCTTCCGCCCGGTGCTTCTTTTTTTCTACCTTGCGGCCCACGTGTGGAATTAATTCATTTAAAAAGCGAGTTAAAGCGTTTTTTAATAAAAGTTTGGACCAAATGGCGGCGACTAATGAGCAGATGAAGACGAACGTGGGGAAACTCCTGCGCGGGATCGACAGGTAAAGGAAACGAAACCGAGATTTAGCCTGTTAGCTAAAGTTGAAGCTAATGTTGAAGCTAATGCTGAAGCTTTTGGGTGTATTTATCTTTTGTTAGGCTGAAGTTAGAGTCAGCACTGAATTAAACACAATACTTACCCAGCCAGATTAAAGACTAATATGATGCTCTCATTATATTAATTAAATATTTAAATTAATCTTTTGTAAATGTTGAGGCTGACGTCACCTGGGTCAGATTAATTCCCTTCAGATAAAGAAAACTTCTAGATCAATCAAACTTAAACTGTGCAATTAAAAATAGACTTATACAAGAAATGTACATAACCTGTGCAGGGATAAAACTATATGAACAATTTAAACAAAAATCTATAAACAGTTGAGGAATAAAATCTGTAATTAGACCTGAATATAAAACACAAGAATAAAAAAGAGTTGACTTGTGAAGTTGTGTTGTTTATAAATGTACAGCAGTGTTTAAAAAGAAGCAGATAGTGCAGAGTTATCAAGAACAGACATTAAATAACAGGCAGTGCAAACATTAAATTAAAGGTGTTATTTAAATAATTGATGTGATCATTAAAGTGTCTGACTAGAGGCTGACTCTTGAGACAGCTGTGCAGATGAGAAATGGAAAAAAAGGAAGATTTAGTCCAGGTGTGTGTGTTCCTCCTGACATACCTGTGAGGTGTTGTACAGACGTACGGCCAGGGGGACTAAAGAGTTGTTGGGTCAGTCTGTGGAGCTCTGAACACACTCCTCTGCCTGCTGAAGGTGCTGTGCAGAGGGTGGGGGGTGTTGTCCATGATGGAGAGCGTTCTGTTCAGGGTGCTTCTCTCTGTCACCGTCACTGGAGAGTCCAGCACAGAGCCGGCCTGTCCAGCCGTGCTGCGTCCCTCTTCTTGCTGCTTCCTCCACAGCAGAGAAGAGGACGCTGGGACATTGAGGACACAAAGGAAAACTTAGTATATCATAAAAAAAGACTAAATATCTTTATAAACTATAAACCGGGGAAAACCTAAAAGCATGAGTGTCATGTAAGAGTCAGTTTATGTTCATACAGTTCAGTACATGTTCAGATGTTGACAGATGGTACCTGATCTGGACTGATGACTCTGATGGCACCTGATCTTTAACAGACATAAGCTCACACACACACACACACACACTGAAACCCCCTGATTTCTTTACTGTCATGTGATGCTCGTGTTCTGTCTTCCAGGTATAACCCAGAAAACCTCGCAACGTTGGAGCGCTACGTTGAGACACAAGCCAGAGAAAATGCCTACGACCTGGAAGCCAACCTGGCCGTCCTGAAGCTGTAAGTGTCATCGTTTCTGTGAAGCAACCTGACACGAGCCGTTATGTGAATGTAGAAATGTTCCCTGACAGCGATACACTTTAATATCTGGAGACTGTTTTAATAAACACTGACGGAGGAGCTGACATTTTGGGGGGGAGTGTTTTGTCATTCTCTCGATAGAAGATGAATATATTTCTCTACAGATGTGCAGATTCAGTTTAAAATAAGCTGTCCCTCGATCTGTGCAGGTACCAGTTCAACCCCGCCTACTTCCAGACTCAGGTGACATCACAGATTCTGCTGAAGGCCCTGACCAACCTGCCACACACCGACTTCACTCTCTGCAAGTGCATGATCGACCAGACCCACGTATCCTTTTGGTGCCTTTTTATTCAGCTTGTATAAATATGGACGGTAAATATTACTGGACAAAGCCTGATTACTTGCAGTTGGCTTTGGAGTCACATTAATGGTGGTTGCCATGTTGGAAATCCTGTCTCAGCCTAACTTTCAGTCGACCTAACAAGAGGCTGAGAGCTGGAGCTGAGGCGGGGTTTAACCCTTTTGACAAACCGTTACACAGCGTCTGCTCTTCAGTGATTTCTGCTGCGCACTGTGTTGAACACTTATCCATCACAAACTGGTCCAGTGTGAGCTGATTGATTCATGAGCTAATCACACCCTGTTTGGTTTTTTGTACCAGGCTGTAAACACGATGATCTCTGGTAAAATCAGCTTTTTTTAAGTGGGTGTTTGTGTCATTGGGGCTCTTGCAGGATTTTTCTCTTCTGCGTCAGCTTCATATTTCAACACCAGAGGTTGCCCCCCGATCTGATATTATCTGAATGTTGATCTCCACTTTGATGGTTTACAGAGAGCGGGTGGCGTTTGGTCAGCACGTAACCATTCCCGGTCTTTTGTTCATTTTTTGACTCGTCCTTGGAAGGACTTTAAATGTTTTTCTCTTGAGGAACATGAGAAATGACAAAGTGCAGTGAAGTTGATGATTTATGTCAGGGTGAAAACAACGGATGCACTCGATGAGAAATGATGCTTCATTACTTTTACATTTATTTATTTTAAAACAAGGTCAAATTTATTCAGTTATTTACAGGCAAGAACTTCATTTGTTTCCTAATATTGATAAAAAAAGATATCAACATGAAGCTTACAAACTATCGCAGTGTATTCATATTTATTCATCAGATAAGTGATAGTGTGTAGTTTAGATTGTGTAGTATAGATTGTGTAAATAGAGCCAGGTTCAGCGTAGGGAGGCAGGTTCTGTCGCGGGGTCAGGGGTCGTTTCCTTGACTACAGTGTCGCAGCAAGAGGAACGCCCCATAAGACAGATCCTCTACCTCGGGAACCTGCTGGAGACCTGCCACTTCCAGAGCTTCTGGGTATGACACTCACTCACTCACTCACTCACTCACTCACTCACTCACTCACTCTCTCTCTCTTCTGGTCGTCCCTCATTGAAACAAAGACTCTTTACTTATACTGATGACTCATTAATCATTAAAAGCAGCTCCTGCTGGCCGCTCAGTATTCTCCTCATTTCCTCGTTGCGACGTCTCTTGTGTTCCTGTTCCTCCTGTTGTTTTCCAAACTTGTGTAAAGTGTGACTTCCCCTCATTCTTCTCCTCCCTGACAGACGAGTCTCGAGGAGAACAGAGAGCTCATCGACGGCATCACCGGGTTTGAAGACTCTGTCCGGAAGTGTGAGTATCGTCTTGTGACTCACAGCGAGCTCTGCAGTGGATTGAACATGGTCTGATGTTTAACCTCATCTCTCCCTCTCCAGTTATCTGCCATGTGGTGGGCATCACCTACCAGACCATCGAGCACCGGTTACTGGCTGAGATGCTGGGAGACCCTCTGGGTAAGAAACCCGACCTGCTGAGACACGAGTGAAGACGACTAACACGCTGCATGTTTGAAAACATTATTGAGATATTTAAAAAACCTCCAGCTGGACCTGTTCAACACATGATCTGATTTAATTCTTCTTGTAATTAAAATGTGTAATCTCCTTTGAATAATAATAAAAAACACCTCCCTCTGTCCGTGCAGACACGCAGGTGAAGATCTGGATGAATAAATACGGCTGGACGGAGAACGATGAAGGTCAGATCTTCATCTTCAACCAGGAGGAGAGCGTCAAGCCCAAGAACATCGTGGAGAAGATCGACTTTGAGAGTGAGTGCTGCAGACTCGACCTGATAATGAAAACATAAACTACTGACTCACCAAAGTGTGTGATGGTTGTTTTAGTTTATAATCTTGACTTCATGCTGTTAAACTTTCTCTTGTAGACGTCATCGTGACTGAAGTGACATTTAGAACGAGAGCTACAGTTTAACTTTGAGGAGATGAAACAAAATGAATTTAAAAAAAAAACAACAACAACTGAGCAATTCAGTCAACATTTAACATCAGTATTTATTCAAGGAAATGAAAGTGCATGTACACAAAATAAATGCATAATGAAAATACTAATAAGAGAAGACTCCCTCTGAAAGACACAGTATCGACTCTACTCCATCAGAAACTTTACAAAGAGAGAGAAATACATCTTTCTGTGAATAACAAGTTTGCAGTGATTTACAGAAACACCTTCTTTGTCTCAAAAGCTTTCACACACACACACCGTTCATTTAGGTGGTGTGTGTGTGTGTGTGTGTGTGCGCGCGCCTGTGACACCAAAGTAGGCGCGTGCGTTTAGTTTTTGGACCGACCGCTGCGCTCTGTAACGGGGTTTGTTTACCTCAGGTTCAGGTTTAGTTTGCAGCTTCAGACTTCAGCAGGTTGTTCAGTTACTGATGATACATTTGTTGATGCATGTTGCCATAACAACCAGCTGATACCTGCATGATGAACGAGGACACGGCGAGAAGAGACTGAGAAAAATCACGTTTGAAACCGAGTAATGCACTGAAATATCAACACTTTACAACACGCTTCTGTGTGGAAAAACCCGTGAAAAATATATTTTCAAAACTGGACTCACTTCCTGTTTGTTCAGTGAGATCAGCAGAGGTCACACACGGTCCTAACTGTCGGGGGGGGGGGGGCTCTGTTGGAACAGAGCATCCAACAGCGTCTGGAGCTGCTGTTAGATCTCACATGGACGGTTATAAAAACTAAAACTCTTCAGCGGTAGATGAGGCGGAGGGTGTTGTTAAAGTGCTGCAGGAAACTCTGCATACTCATTATGACGTCATCCTTAATTTGAATAGTTGGATAGTGATCAGTTTGACAGCCAGCGTCTCGTCGCTGAAGTCAAAGTCAGAGCTCATTAAACTCAGCGGGAGTCCGTCTCTAACAGGAGCACGTCTCATCTTTGAGTGAATGAAGAGGAGGTGAAATCTAATCTTCTTCCTGTTTTCTCTCTTTTTCTCCTCTTCTCTCTCGTCCTTTGTTTCCTTTCTCAGGTGTGTCCAGCATCATGGCTACATCTCAGTGATGCAAACTCAACATACACACACTCACAGAGACACACTCACAAACACACACTCATCAGCTGTAATAGATTTAACCGGGTCAATTTCATAACCACACTTTTCTCAATAAAGGTAATTTATCATTTCCAGTCTGTGTCTGTGGTCGTTCTTCATCAAAGATCTCGTGTTGGTTGAATCCTTCAGCAGATATTCTCAGAAGTCGTCTCACTTCCTGGTTAATCATCAGGTGGTATCAGGGTGTCGGCCATTTACAGTTATTGAGCCAAATAAAGACTCGGATGTGAATGAGGGCAGCCGGGCTTCAAACCACCGCTGCGTCATGGTGTTAGTTGTTTCAGAGGGATTCTGTTGATGTGTCTTCTCAGTGTGGAAAGGGTTAAAGAGAAATGTTGGTCAGATTAGTTCAGCTTCCGGGACGAACCAGGAAGACACTTCACATTTTCCGTCAGTGTTTACAGAACAGACTTGTTTCCATGTCGAGCTGTTTCTGGACTCTAAAGTGTGATGTCTGGGGTGCTGGTGGCCTGGCGGTTAGTGTGCTCACAACATGTACCGAGGCTTAGTCCTCAAGAGCGGACGGCCCGGGTTCAAATCTGACCTGTGGCTTCTTTTCCTCTGGGATTAATAAAGTATTTCTGATTCTGATTTCCCACATGTCGTTCTCTCTCTCTCTCTGTCTCTGTCTCTGTCTCTGTCTCTCTCTCTCTCTTCCTCTCTTCCTCTCTGTCTCTCTCTCTCTCTTCCTCTCTTCCTCTCTGTCTCTCTCTCTCTCTTCCTCTCTGTCTCTCTCTCTCTCTTCCTCTCTTCCTCTCTGTCTCTCTCTCTCTCTTCCTCTCTTCCTCTCTCTCTTCCTCTCTGTCTCTCCCTTTCTCTTCCTCTCTGTCTCTCCCTCTCTCTTCCTCGCTCTCCCTCTCTCTCTCTCCCTCTCTCTTCCTCTCTCTCTCTTCCTCTCTCTCTCTCTCTCTCTCTTCCTTTCTCTCCTCTCTCTCTCTCTCCCTCTCTCTCCCTCTCTCTTCCTCTCTCTCTCTCTATCTCTCTCTATCTCTCTCTATCTCCCTCTCTCTGGTTTCTGACTATCCACTGTCCTCTAACATAAAGGCATAAAAAGTCCTTTAAAGTGATATCCATTCATCCGTTATCTGATGACGTTTGGTGTTACGAGGAAGACGAGGAGAACTCTTTATTCATTCATAACTTTTGTTTCATGTAAACACAGTACAGTCGTACAGAAGCCCTAAGCGGCCGTGTGTCCATACATTTAATTATTCCATTTTCTCTTGAGAAGTCATTCCAGTGGTGTTCTCTTCATAGCAGACTGATTTATCTCATTATCTCCACATAAGGTAACTTTTTTATCTTCTGACTATTGGATATTTTTCTGGCCATAAAGAAAACAAAAACAATCTGCTGCTGGCTCACTGTGACGGGCCAGACCTCAACATGCCATGCTGCCATTGGCCACACCGGAAGTTGAGCCTATTGCTGTTTGTTTTTTCCTTTTGCAGCTCGGGGGATTTAAGATACAAGATAACAAAACAACAACCAGAAATGACTCTTTATCACGAAAAAAACAAGTAAATAAAATGTGTGGCTGCACGTCCACCTCAGGCTTCCGTACACACGGCTCAATGAATAATTATATAGACCTATAATGAAGGATCAATAAAATGAAATGAGGCTGTTATTACACTCTGGGAGAGCTCGACATTATAAGAATAAACTTTTAAATGCATTTGAGTGACTTGATATTGGACTGAGCTTCTGTGTCAAACAGAGCATGCGCATTTTAAATATTCTTAAATGTACATCTACCTGTACAGAAACTTAAATACAACCCAAATCAAAACCTTCAGGTGTTCCATGAACCAGAGGGGGAAATCCTGGAGAACCATCAAACTGACGTGAACTCAAAGCAGGACCCGCCCACACAGGTGAGCATCCATCTGTGTACCTTTCCTGCAGGGCGTGGCTTCTTCTGTGTGTTAATACCTGCTCAGGTGAAAGACAGACACACAGATAAGACGGAAGCTCTGCACACACTGTAGGTGAAAGCATACATATTGAAAACATGATAAAGTCGTTGAGTTTGTCCTCGGAGAGCTCTCTCCCGCCGCTTGAGGACGATGTGGACTCGGTGTGCTCCGACGAGCTGCTCGGCTCTCAGTCCCGCCGCTGGCTGAATGAGCTCATGACCGGGGACCTGCCTCAGGAGAGCGGGGAGGTGAACACGGTGGGTCGGGACGGACTCTTCGTGGACTATCACTTTCCACTCGGGGAGCTGGAGATGAACTCCGGGGTGAAGTGGAGACGACCAAAGGTGAAGACACGATCATCTTCGACCTCATTTATATGATGCTTTTAAAGCAGCACCATACACCTTAATTATGTTTCATTAAATATCATAAAGAAGAGTTTCTAAAAGTCTATCTTACTGATTTACATACAGACAGACTGATGTTTATTCTGTAAGCGACATTTGACTCCTGTCCTGGTGCAGCTCAGACTAACTGAGGACTGTTTTAAAGTCAAGTTTTAAACCCCAAACACTGGAGCTAGAAGCATCTTTTACAGCTTCTCTTTGTACACTTTCATACTCACCTTTATTTAGATGTCAGCTTGCTTTTTACTCCAATATATCAGATGACTGAGCATTTTACAAAAGGTTACAGGAAAAGAAAAGAGAAACTATGGAGAGTAAAAGAACCCAACAGAAGATGATTGATATGAAATGAGTCTGAGAAGTTATAATCAGCTCACTAATAAATAATAACTCATAATTAACCTTCACACGTTCTTTCTTTCTTTCTGATAATTCTGTTGTATTTTATATCTGATAAAGAACTGAATGCACAACCTTTTTTAATCTGTAACATTTAGCAGAGCGGTGGAGAAGGGCTGCTCGATTATTGCAAAAATCCTCATCAGGATTATTCAGATTGATTTTGAGTTCACGGTTATTACACGTGGTTACTACACGAGTACACGCATCGAAACACTAACATCTTCAACACTTTGAGAAACAAGCAATAAGTGAAAATAAATAATTAATAGATGAATAAATATATATGAGAACTGAGGTGAGGGGTGCATATAGTTAACATTTAGATTTTACATTTAGATTTATTATTAAATATTTCTTCAACACTTAAACTTTGCAATTATTCATGTGTAAAACGAGCTAATGTGTTAATGCACAAGGGCTGTTCAAGTGAAAATGGAGTGATGGAATAAGCACGTCTTCTCTGAAAACTGTGGAAAGTGTGTTGACCTTCTGCAGAAAAATAACAACTTAAGAAATACAAATAAACTTGGTTTGTTTTTGAGGTAGTGGTGATGTACTCCTGAGGTCAAAACACTGCAGCACAGTCCTCGTTTTTAGCTCAAATATCTTGTTTTCACGATCGTGAGAAGCCTAAATTGTAATAGCACTTTAAACTCGATTAATAGCTCATCCCTACACCAGAGTTGTGTTGCTTCTTCTGACAGATGGATTGAAGTTGTTCCTGCTGCTCAGCTGTTGGAAAGTTTTATCTCATGATATATGACAGGTTGATTTATGAGGCGATCACGTGTTTGTCTTTCTCAATTTTTTAATGGACAATCTCCTAACATTATTTAACATTATTTATGTATTTATGTCACTCCTGAAATGTGATTTTGAATGCAGCTTATGCTGTTTTTATGTTTGTCTTTTGAGTGTGATTTGATTGGGATGAGAGGATCTCTGAGCTTGTAATGCAAGACAAATTTCTGTGCAAACAGACAATAAAGTGTTGTCTTATCTCATCTTATCCATGTAGAAAACTGGAAAACAAAATCGACAAATCGGAGTTATTTACGTTACGGCTGGTTAGAAATATCGATTCATCAATGCATTGCAATTATTATTTTCCCACTGTGGGTTCTGTGACTTCAGCTCAGGCACAAATGTGCACTTTTGTTTATTATTTGTTTATTAAAGATTAATGCAACAATAAAATACATGTTTGAGTCAGTTTGTTCTAAACCTTTACAAACAATGCTCGGTATTATTAAATCACTATCAAATCGAATTGTGACCTAAAGAATTGAAATTGAATTGTGAGGTTTTGGACAACACCCAGCTCGAATTAACGCCCCACCGACCAGTCTGACAGCCGATAATATCGACCGATATGAGCATATCCAGTGACTAACGATGTCGCTATCAGCTCTAAAAATCCCTCATCAGTCGGGACGATGTGGTAATAATAAATGTTTAAAGTAATGCTTTTTTTCTCTTCTTTAAAAACACAGATTTTTGTTTCTGCTGTTGATCACCGGTGGAGATAATTTACTCCACCGGTGAGAAAAACACTGAAGAGTTGAGAAAAACACTGAAACATATTGAATGTAATCTGTGATTCAGAGGAGAAGAAGAGTCAGTGAAGTATCGAGTTACAACAAAAACCCAAACCTCTACATTTGATCTAAGTTGGTTTAAGTCTCCTTTGTGACAAGTGAAAAACATGTCTGTTAGGTCGCTTAGAACGACTTCATCAAAGTGATCGCTCGGGAGAAATAAAGAGGATATGATGACGCTCGATAGTGAGCTCGTCAGAATCAGACAGAAGACACCGTCTGTGCTTCAGACAAACTCACAGCTGATCCCGTCTGATAATCCCGTATTTTTAAAGGTACACACACACAAAGGCCTTCAGGGCAGCAGGTCAGTACAGAGAGAGAACCTGTGTGACTGCAAGTTCAAGTTTACCATAAATAAACAGTCAGCCATCTTTCTCTTCTTCTTCTCCTCTTACAAATGTGGGCAGGAGTTATTTGGGAGAAGATCAAATCTGCTCCTGTGGTTACAGAGGACCTTTTGTTGAGTCGATATTTAACATATCAAAAGAAGTCATCTCTGCAGGAATTTAAAAAAAAAAAGAAGCAGATCCTCTGTGCAGAGCAGCCAAAGATCACACTTCTGTTTATGGAGGCGGCTGGCAGTCCAGGTTGTTATTTCTTATCGTCGTCTTATTAACTGAACTTCCCGGTGTTGTGGTTGAGTCATGTTAGAGCAGTTTTCAAAATAAATACATAAACCACGCCCCCAGAAACCAGCAGATAATGATTTGATCTTTATCAAACATTAACAGTACAATATGGAGCCGCTAATAAAAAACGAGATTAGAGGGATTTTATTGAGATAATAAAGCAACAGTTCAGTTTCATACATGCAGTGAGTGGTTGTTAAAGTGAGAACCCTGCGTCTAGTCTGAGTCTAAAAGTCAGTCAAAGACGTGGCTGCTGTGGGTTTGAAGAGGGCGTTTGACCTTCATGGTATGTTCACCTAGTTGAGACAAGAGGAAGCCTGCGGGCACGACAGAGCTGCAGGAACGCATGTTTAATAACCAGTTTGTCATAAGAGGGGGACAAGGCTTAACAAAAACAATAAACACCAAACGGAAGCAGCTCTGTCGGCTGCACATGGCGGAGCAAATCAGGTCAAAAAGTTGAGTACAACTTGAGACTGCACATCCACCAAGCTAAAAACACTGCTGTCTAACTACATCCTAAAGCCCTCAAAGGTTGTACAATTCACTTAGTAGTTCATAACGCTGTTGGATTTGACAAAAGTTGTTTTTATTACCCTTAGTTGAACAATATCTAGATGTTTCTGAGGTATGTATATCATAAATTGCGATGCAGCTGGCAGCATTGAACAGAGATGAAACATTATTCACCTTCCTGTCTACCTGTACTCCTTTAAAGGAACAGATACGGTGCCAAGTTCATATCACATCATCCTGATAGATGATCTTTGATAATTTGCAGTCACTCCCTTTGGCATTGTTCAGACATGCTCCTAATTCTGTTTAGTTCCCCTCTCCACCCCCTCTCTTTTTATTCCTCTCTCTTTTTTCTGTCCTCTTCCTCATCCTCTTTGTCTTCAACCAATTCTCTCTCTCTCTCCGTAGGAGCTGTGTTCGTCACCTCAGTTCATAGTAAATGGAGCTACACGCCTGGACGTCCGCCAGGGAAAGCTCAGTAAGTACACGCCTACTGTAGCAGTCTCACTTAAAACATGATTGTAAAAACATGATTATGTAACACATGAAGAGATTCCCATGAGACCGTGCAGTAGAACCTGGATTCTCTTCTGCACACAGAAACATTTCCAACACTTCTTTTCTGCATGTTTTTATTCTGTATAGGTGTAGACAGAAACATAGTAAACAATATAAAATGTTAAACCTTTAGTGATGCATTCACTTACAGTATTAAGACTCTGTTGCAGAGTAAGATTATAATACGGGTGAGTCTGAAGTGACAGCATTTTACAACACTTTGACGTGAGCTTTTAAAGGGGTCATATTCTGCTTTTTCTGGTTTTATATGCCCATTAGTGTGTTTTCCAAGTGTCCTGTGTGTGTCTAGGCACATCTATGTGCAAAAATTCAAAGTCACTGATCTAAGCCCATTGGCTTGTTGTGGCAAGCTCAACAGCTCATGTTTGCACGCCCGTTAACTTCTGTAGCACGCCCACGATATGCGGCAGCCTGCGGTAGCACAGTAGTGCTAAGGTGCTAATGTTTATGCTCCACTCGAGAGTCAGAAGTGAGCCGGTGCATGGAGCGGCAGTACATGAAAACAGACACTTTTTTTTAACTTAACTTATTGTGAACATAGAAGAATACCCGACCACATACTGGATATTCATGCTGCATTACCTGCATCACCTGCAGCCTCTGTTTTCATTAAGGGGCCAGATCTGCTTAATAATTTAGAAGAAAAATGAGTTGGACCAGACAAACTTAAATTTTCTAAATGTCAATATTTTACCCAGGTGCATTTGTGTTAAACATAGCTGGTGTGAAGAATCACCTCAATAATCAAGTATGTTCTGAAGGTGCAATTTGGAGATTTGGAAAAGAAGCTCAGTGTCACAATGCCGTGTGTCACCACTACATTCCACATATTGCAGTTGAAGACACCATTCCACATTATAGCTGACAGTCTGTTTACTATGGAAGCCCATTTCCGCCAGTTAAAAAAATAAAAATTGAAAATTTGGGCTTAATTGAGATTTTTTTTCTCGAAATTATGAGATAATAAAGTCATAATTTAAAAATTATGAGATAAAGATCAACATTTTCTCTTTGTTTATTGTGTCCCTTGCTCAAGTGGTTTATTCTGTGACTTCTGCTCCAGGGGTCTGTATGTACAGTCCTTGAATGTAGTCTTCAATGTGACCGCGATGCATCCTTGAATGAACATTTTTTTTACTTAAGTTTATTCTGACAATGCTCCAATGAATTCAAATAATTTCTGTTTAAAAATCAGGATCTTTATACTTTGTATCCTGAAGACCAGGTGGAGCACTGCTGCTCCTCCAAACAGTCCAGTGGCTGCACAGAGCAAACATCCTCTGTTTGATTTTCTAGACAGCTAACAAGAAGGAACAGGAAAGTTGATGCTCTCTCCGTGTGTGTGTGTGTGTGTGTGTGTGTGTGTGTGTGTGTGTTTGCATCCTGCAGAGAAGTTTAGGCTTGTCCACGTCATGTGATGAATGTACCTGATGTTTATGAGGCTTGAAGACAAATACCTGTTAAACCCAGTGTGGTCACGGGACTTTTTTATGACAGCCCATTGCACAATGACTAAAGGGAAACTGAGCGCTAAAGAGGATGCACCTGTTGAGTTATTCACAATGTGTGATATTCTGTATTATGATGTGCAGTCTGACCTTTGTGATAGTCTGACCTTCTTAATTCTTACGCAGGTCGTTCATACCATCTGCAGTCAGACTGTTCAACAGTACTACCACCTGACTCTAATAATGTTCTTCAAAATCAGTAATTCTACACACTGTGTGTGTTTTTTAATAAGAACTGTCCTCTGTCTTTTCATAAGTGAAGGTGTTTATAGTATAAGCGTAGTATTATTTTATCTCTATTGTAATTCTTGCTTTATTTAATTAATGTAAATATGTTTGTTTTTTTACTTTTTGCTATTTTTACTAATTATACTGCTGTTTTTGAGCTGTGAGTCTGTAACAAAGGAATTTCCCCCAATGGGGGATCAATAAAGTTTATCTTATCTTGTCTATTCAAACCTCTGCTCTCTGTAGATGACTGCTGGTTACTTTCTGCCATTGCGTCTCTCTCTGGTCATCGCTCACTCCTCAAGAAGGTCATGCCTCTTAATCAGAGCTTCCAGGAAGGATACAACGGCTGCTTCATCTTCAGGGTAAATTCTTGGATGCTAACCAACATGCTGTTGTTGGTGTCCTTCATAACTAAATACTTTATCTCCTGAAATTTCTTGTTTTATTTATGGTCATGTCCATGGATTAAATTAAATTAAATTAAATTAAATTAAAATAAAATAAAATAAAATAAAATAAAATAAAATAAAATAAAATAAAATAAAATAAAATAAAATAAAATAAAATAAAATAAAATGAATAAATATATGTTCTGGCCTTGACTTAAAATGTGACACAGTCCACACTGTCACTCGTTCTCTCTGTGTAGTTCTGGCAGTACGGTCAGTGGGAGGAGGTCAGGATAGACGACTTGTTGCCGACTCAAGACAACAATCTGCTCTACCTCAGCTCGCCAGAAAGACACGAGTTCTGGAGCGCACTGCTGGAGAAGGCCTACGCCAAGTAAGTCCTTTTTAATTAGGCGCCTAAAATCACAATTTAAAGTTAATCAAAAATAAAAATAAAATTCAGCCTGAAACTTGAGAATAATGTCACAGCATACATTGACACACTATCCTTACCTTTAAGTTAACAACATTGTCTGACTGCTCATCATTATAGTGAATAGTTTTAACTGATAACGTATCTACACTCCTGCACTTTAACATATATATCTTTGATTGCACAGTCACGAATGTGCACAGAGCTGGATAACCCCCTATATTGTTATTGCACATTTACCACTGTCATCACTGTTTTTGCAAACTTACATCTCTTACCTCCAGCAAGTATTTTTACATTCAGTTGACAAGCCTGAATAAATGTTGTATTTCATTTTTCTTTTCTTTTTTAAACCAGTAGGAATGTAAAGTTAAATCCTTAATGTATAAATCTCTTCTTATTTTTATATTCTAAGTGCTTATTTACTATGTATCTATTCTTATATTGTTTTATTTGCTTTGATAACCTGCTGCTGTAACACCACAATTTCCCACTTTTGGATCAATTAAGTAATTTTATTCTATTTTATTTTATTGGGTATGCAAACAGAGTGAACACTGGAACAGATGTACTCATGTGTGTCTCCATTAAATGTGAACATTTCTTTTTGATGTGTTGTCTCAGGCTGAAAGGGGGCTACAGAGCTCTGGACATGGGCTTCCCTCATGAGGCCATGGTTGATATGACAGGCGGGGTGGCTGAAGTTTTGACCATCTCCTCACTGTCTGTTGACCTGCCCGTCTTCCTCAAAAACCTGCTGGCTAAAGGAGCTCTCATCAACTGTGCAAACTGCCAGGTAACCTCAGGGGGTTGAAAAGTCACCTGACGATATTAAGATCAGGTTTTTTTTTTCCACAGAACCTCTAGGACTGAAGAAACAAACATGTTCCCATGGGAGGTGTCCTTGTAGATGATGAGTCAGGTGTGTCATTTGGCCTTTACTTTCTGTCCTGACTTTGAATAGAAGTTATTTTTTTCCTTCAGGGTCCATTGGAACAAAGGAATAGCCTCGGGATCATGTTCAGACATGCTTACTCCCTGACTGCAGTACAGAAGGTAAGTGTCCCAAACTGAAGGCGTGTTAACTGGAGGATTTTATTTGCAGACGTTAAACTGCAATTAAAGATGAATTTGTTTACTTCAGATACATGAGAACGCTTTAGTTTCTTTCTTCTCTTATATCTGTTTTTTTTTTGCTTCTCCTCTTTCCAGGTGGAGACGAAACACGGTCTCACATATTTGGTGAGAATCCTCAACCCCTGGGGCAACACGGAGTGGGAGGGGCCCTGGAGTGACCTGAACGGGTTTGTACATTTCTACACAAAGAAAGCAAGAAGTTCATGTGTTAAAGGATTTATTCACCAAATACTCTCATAACTGTTTGTGTGTGGTTTTGCATCTGTCTGTCTGCATGTGTCTCACTTCTTCTCTGTCTGTCTGCATGTGTCTCACCTCTTCTCTGTCTGTCTGCATGTGTCTCACCTCTTCTCTGTCTGTCTGCATGTGTCTCACTTCTTCTCTGTCTGTCTGCATGTGTCTCACTTCTTCTCTGTCTGTCTGCATGTGTCTCACCTCTTCTCTGTCTGTCTGCATGTGTCTCACCTCTTCTCTGTCTGTCTGCATGTGTCTCACTTCTTCTCTGTCTGTCTGCATGTGTCTCACTTCTTCTCTGTCTGTCTGCATGTTTCTCACCTCTTTTCTGTCTGTCTGCATGTGTCTCACCTCTTCTCTGTTTGTCTGCATGTGTCTTACCTCTTCTCTGTCTGTCTGCATGTGTCTCACCTCTTCTCTCTCTGTCTGCATGTGTCTCACCTCTCCTCTGTCTGTCTGTCTGCATGTGTCTTACCTCTTCTCTGTCTGTCTGCATGTGTCTCACCTCTTCCCTCTCTGTCTGCATGTGTCTCACTTCTCCTCTGTCTGTCTGCATGTTTCTCACCTCTTTTCTGTCTGTCTGCATGTGTCTTACCTCTTCTCTGTCTGTCTGTCTGCATGTGTCTTACCTCTTCTCTGTCTGTCTGCATGTGTCTCACCTCTTCCCTCTCTGTCTGCATGTGTCTCACCTCTTCCCTCTCTGTCTGCATGTGTCTCACCTCTCCTCTGTCTGTCTGCATGTGTCTCACCTCTCCTCTGTCTGTCTGTCTGCATGTGTCTCACCTCTTCCCTCTCTGTCTGCATGTGTCTCACCTCTTCTCTGTCTGTCTGCATGTGTCTCACCTCTCCTCTGTCTGTCTGTCTGCATGTGTCTTACCTCTCCTCTGTCTGTCTGCATGTGTCTCACCTCTTCTCTGTCTGTCTGTCTGTCTGCATGTGTCTCACCTCTCCTCTGTCTGTCTGCATGTGTCTCACCTCTTCTCTGTCTGTCTGCATGTGTCTCACCTCTTCTCTGTCTGTCTGCATGTGTCTCACCTCTTCTCTGTCTGTCTGCATGTGTCTCACCTCTCCTCTGTCTGTCTGCATGTGTCTCACCTCTCCTCTGTCTGTCTGTCTCTCGCTCAGCCCACAGTGGAACACGGTGAGCCTCGAGGAGCAGAAGAGACTGGAGCGAGTCAGCCGGGAGGACGGGGAGTTCTGGTGAGTTTGTAAAGTCATCCATCACTCCTGACTCCTGCAGACACTAAACAACAACACCTTGACAACATGTTGGCCCTGAACACAACATGTTGGCCCTGACCACAACATGTTGGCCCTGAACACAACATGTTGGCCCTGAACACAACATGTTGGCCCTGAACACAACATGTTGGCCCTGACCACAACATGTTGGCCCTGAACACAACATGTTGGCCCTGACCACAACATGTTGGCCCTGACCACAACATGAACCACGAGGCTAACAAGTCCGATCAGGCATACATTTTCTCACAAAGCAAGAAAAAAGAAGGCAGTGTGCGATTGTGAACGCAACACAAAACAACACAAACACAGCTGCTGAAAATGAATTCATTTTTTTAAGACTTCAGACTTCCCACATTTTTGCCGAACAGGCTTTTTATTCATCTCACCACTTTGTCTCTTCATCAGGATGTCGGTGTCAGACTTCAGACAGAACTTTGAGATCATGGAGGTGTGTCACCTGTCCGACACTCTGGGCAAACCCGGCTCCAAAGTGCAGCCATGGTCCTGCAAAATGCATCATGGGACCTGGGTGCCACAGGTCACAGCAGGCGGCTCTCCATCAGGAGGTGAGAATCAACATTTGTTTCATATAACTACAAGACTTTTTCATTATCAGTCTTTTGTCTAGTTAAAAATCAGCACGAGAGAAGTTTAGTTATGAAGAGCTGAATGAGAGAAGCCTTCTATATTCAAAACATTTAAAAAAAGTGTTTGATTTGATTTGAATTTTCAGTTTTGATCCCGGAACATTTCCTTCAAAGTGTCTACCAGCATTACGCTGTTTGTAAAATTCATGAAATATCTCCCTGTGAGCAAGCGCTCTTTTCTGTATGAGGGCGTGTTTGCACACGGCTTTGGGTCTTCAAAAAGGAAAACACAAAATGGCAACAAGAGAGCCACATTATAGCTGCAAACATTAATCTAGCTGTCTTTATCATTCCATTACAAATGTTATCTTAACACACTTTACAAAAGAGCAGGTCTAGACTTCACTCTGTCATATTATTTACAGAGACTTAACTTTAATCCATCATGAGCACTGAGCAACATTTAGCAAAGTTCCAGTGGAGAGGAATCACGTCCTTTAAGAGGCAGAGAGCTCGAGCACAGTGAGCTACTGTAGTGATGGTGAAACAGGAGGACGGATTATGTTAATTACAGAGGTTGAAGTTGAGCAGCTCTTAGATTAACTTTAATCTTTATCTGTGTGTGTGTGTGTGTGTGTGTGTGTGTGTGTGCGTGTGTGTGTATGGGACGCCGATTGTAAAGTTGTGCACACTACAAATAACAACATTTCTCCACATTTAGCCCTAAAAAAAACACTTTTTATTCACATTTAGAGAAATATTTGTGAACTTTGTCATATAGAAATGTTGTTGTTATGTTGTGTGTGTGTGTGTGTGTGTGTGTGTGTGTGTGTAGTGTGTGTGTGTAGTGTGGTGCGGTTGGACTTAACTTTAACCCTCCATGTTTCCAGGACGGTTCTGGCAGAACCCTCAGTTCTACTTCAACCTGTCGGAGGTCGACGGGGGCAAAGAAGACTCTGTGAAGACGTGCTCCTTTGTGCTCGCTCTGATGCAGAAACACCAGAGACGCAGGGGCACGAACCTGGCTATAGCTCTGCATATATACCCGGTACACACACACACACACACACACACACACACACACACACACACACACACACACACACAAGTTCTTGTACTTTATGTTATCTTTTACATTTTGTGCTTCTTCCACCAAATTAAAGAACTTGTGCTGACTGGTGTTGCTTCCTCTCCAGGCCCACAGTCAGAATACCTACCTGTCACCTGAGGACCTCAGCAGGCTCCGCCCGGTCCTCCTCTGCAAAAATTACTCCCCTCGCAGGGAAGTCGTCCTCCGCGGCTCCCTCCCACCCGGCCGCTACGTCATCATCCCTTCAACCTTCGAGCCCGACCAGCAGGGGGATTTCCTCCTCCGGGTGCTGACAGAGCAGGGGAATGATGCCACGTGAGTCCTGACACAGCTCATTGAGGTTCAGCTCAATGAAGAGAGAACTGGAACCAAACTGTTTGTATAGATGTCAGAGTTAAAGGTTTCTGGATGTAAATGTGATTCTAACACGTTTTGAATCCTTTTCGTTTTAAGTCCAGCGCACAGACCAATGTCACGAGACAACACTTCAACATCAGAGGTAGGAGACAAGTCGAACCAAGCACTGAATAAAAAATAAATCACAAATGACCCTTCAATTGTTTGATTAATATTCACTTCAGGCATACTGAGCTTCAGCGTTGTTAAAGCAAGAAACGTCTTAAATGTCTCAGAGCTCCTTTTTGTTTTTGACACTGAGTTTAGGTCTTCAAACCTGACAGTGGTCGGTGGAAATGAAATCAATGGTTCTTATCAACAGCTTTGTTCCAGCAGGCTTTCTGTGAAAGCCTGCTGGAACTGAAGAAAATTCAGAATCGTTCTCTGTAAAAGTCAGAAGAGTTTGTTGTGAAACATTCCCCGTGAAAGGCTCATAAGATGATGAAAACAATACGTGTCCCCATCAGGGTTAAAACCAAGTCTACGTCCTGTACATGGGCGCAAGACGGACTAAACATGGAGCCGCTTTTTAACATCTGTAAGAACATGAGGCCTCATGATGGGAGGGAATGACATTCAGCTCGTAGTGATACAATATAAAAAAAAGATTGTGCACAAGTCCCAAACCTTGAGTCCAGGTCGAGTCTGAAGTCTTTGAGGGACGAGTCCAAACCAAGTCTCAAGTCACATTTGTGTGTGAATTAAGTGCCACTCTCTGCTCTGCTATCGACGGGCTTCAGGGACGTCACAAAGTCTGCATCCATGTTTGATAAAGTCTGTGATCATTGTTGTGCAAATGTTTTCAAGAACTTGGATTTGTAGGAAGTAAGTTTTATGAGCCTGCTCCACAAACTCTGAGTGACTTGCACAATGTGTTTGTTTTCTCTGCGGAGAAGCGTTTTAAAACGATTGCCGCCTGAACAGGGACTTGAACCCTGGACCCTCAGATTAAAAGTCTGATGCTCTACCGACTGAGCTATCCAGGCTCTTGCTGTGGGCGTCCACATGCAGACTCTCTCTCTCTTTTCATCCATTATCTAATGAGAAAGAAAACATTTTAGGAATAAAAATCTGAAAAAAAGAAGATAAATGTTGTGTAACTTGAATGCTGGATTGCTCAATGTGAGTAGACCCTCCTGTCAGACCGGCTCCAACACACCCTGAGCTCAATAATTTGTGTTTTTTTGAACTTTCAATGGAATTTAAACAGAAGCCAATGTGCAATGCTGCGACACGACTTTGTGACCAAGGTGCTGAAATAGAAAAACAACACACAGTGATAATAAACCTGCTGGAGATAATATCAAAATATTCAGACTTAAGAGGTTTTCATTCAGAGATAGTGCTGATCTCTTCTTTTTTCTTTCTTGCAGCTTCAATATCCTCATTTGGCTGCTCTGCCTCCCCCCAAAACCACCAAAGAGCTGTTCAAGAAGCACTGCAACAAGGTGAGAGCTGCCTGCTACACAGCTGCTGTATATCCACACAAGGACTGGATCGACTTTAAAACCATTCAAATCATGTACAAAGTTAACAATGATCAGATACCGAACAGTATCCAAAGGTTTCTTGAGCAGAGGGACAGTTAACACAATCAGTAAGAAGAAACTACACTGTATTACAACGAAGGGTGTTCATTTATGGAACAGCTGCAGTGATGAAATGTAAACATGTAAAACATTAAGACAGTTTAAACACATTTTCAAGAATAACATATTTAACAAATATAAAGTTGAGCAGTCAATGGGGAAAATTTGAATCAATATGAGTTGTAAGGTCTGTACTGTCTACTAATGAATGTGTGTAATACATGATATCTGTTGCTTTTGTTACTTCGTTATCTGTATTATTCAACTTTATTTTTTGAAAGCTTAGTCTGGGATTAATTTATTAAGCTAAAAAGATAAAAGGCTGGATAAGTTATTTAACTTCATCCTACACCCTTTTTCCAACATGGACTGGTTAATAATCGAGCCACTACAGAAAGTGTGCTTTGATTGTGATGTATATTTTTTATTTTATTTTTAAAACATATTCGAAATTTAAAAAATAAATGAAATGAAATGAAACAACAGCTGGGTGAATTTAACACCCATATAAGTGTGTGAAGTTTGAACTGGGACCTCCTGTACAGAAAACAACCCAGATTAGATTGTTCTCAGAGTTTGACTGGAACTCCTCGGAGCGGCTGCTCTGATGTGGTTAACTCCACCCTTCTGCAGCTCTCTGCAGGTTGACTCAAATATGAAACATGAAATATAATAGATCTGAGTTGCGACCACAAACTGCCTGAGCTGAGTCTGTGTTTTTGGATGTTCTTGCATTAAGAGGAATGTCTGTGTGTGTGATATCGTCTCTTACATAACTTGTGTTTGTTTCCTGCTCTGTGTCATCAGAAGGGATTTTGTAAACCAGTGCACCTCTACAACCTGCTGACGGAGGCCATACAGGGAGGAGGTCAGTGATGTTTGTCTGTCTGCTCTCATGAAGGGATAACACACACTTGTTCTGACTTGTTGGGATCAACACAAGATTATTTCCAAATGTTTAAATATTCAGCAATTAGTGGACTCATTCATGAGGGTCTTTTTTGTGTGTACAAAGTAAGAGCCTCTCTCAGACCACTCCCCTACCCCCCCTCTCCCTGCACACTTATGACAATGCAGTGGAGGGTCGGTCACACTGTATGAGTGAGCGCGTCCAAAACCTCAGTGTTGAGTTTGAAGGGACCGGTTTGAGAAAAGGTCCAGCATCTCTGTGCCCAGGGTTTCAAAATCATCTCAACATTTTACATGTGAAGGATGTCATGTCCTCTGCAAAAGCTGTCCAATGTGTGTTGTATGTTTTTCCTCGGGGTCAATATATTTAATCCATCCACCCACGGTTATCTCTGCTCAAAACCTACACCCTCAAATTTGCAGTGAATGCAAATGTCTTGACTTTAGAAACTCTAATCTCAGTGTCACAGACAGATTTAAACCAGCCACTGATCTCCTTTTGTGGGGAACATGGGGATCTCTCCTTTAAAGAAGCAGAGACGGGTTCTCACAGAAATAACAAAGAAAGAAAAGACATTTGTTGTTGTTTTCATGTCTTGTGTGAAGCACTTTGAATTGTTGAAATGTGCTATATAATAAACGTGCCTATTGTTCTGTGAGTAGGCATCATTAGAGAACCTGGTTTGTCAGAGAATCTCGATTCACGAGCGTGATAAGCTGCTTCAGTATGTCAAAGAAAAACCAGTTTGGTTTGTGGTGATTGTTTAAATTATGAGCTTTCTACAATGTTTAGAATTTGGACTGCAGTACCCATTTTAACCACTAGGTGTCAGAGGTACATGCTGCTCCTTTACATGATGTTTGCAGGTCACAACACTTCATTGTCATCTAATGTGTTTACCTTTGTTAACACCTCACTGTTACATCCTGCTGTGAAGCCGTCTGTTAGGACGTGGTGACAGATTCAGTTTAGAGTTTCAAGGAAACAGGAAGTAGACCGAGTGCTGCGACAAGAAGAAGGGTAAAGATTGCATTGCTTTCCTGTCAACAAAAACAGACCGAGCACACAGGGATCCACAATGACCTCTACTGAGAGAGACTATTTAAGGTTCATTAGCATGACAAAATCAATATTCATGATACTGCCTGAGAGAGCTACAGCATGGCTCAGACTAAACTCTGAAATAGAGAAACAGCCTGATGCTTTACTTCCACTAAATAACATCATCATCAATCAGGATTTAACATCAGAGTGAAATTTATTCTGCATTTTTTTGTTTGTTTTTTGGGGTCAAAATGTCCGCTGATCATCGAACATGTTTTTTTTCTTCAGTGTTGGCCGGCAGTGAGAAGAACTTGGCTCTGGAGCATTGCAAAAGCATGGTGGTCCTCATGGATGTATCCTTTGAAAAGTGATCAAACTCACAGCTTCTAAGGATTAAAAAACAAACTTTCACACCTTTTAAAAAAAAAGAAAGGATCAGCATGTACATGTGTTATCCTCTTTTAAATGTTTCTCTCATTGAGCATGTTAATGTTCTGGCTGTTTGATAATGATAGTCATTATTTTCTCTCATCAGAGCCTGGATAGCTCAGTCGGTAGAGCATCAGACTTTTAATCTGAGGGTCCAGGGTTCAAGTCCCTGTTCAGGCGGCAATCGTTTTAAAACGCTTCTCCGCAGAGAAAACAAACACATTGTGCAAGTCACTCAGAGTTTGTGGAGCAGCCTCATGAAACTTACTTCCTATAAATCCAAGTGCTTGAAAACATTTGCACAACAATGATCACAGACTTTATCAAACATGGATGCAGACTTTGTGACGTCCCTGAAGCCCGTCGATAGCAGAGCAGAGAGTGGCACTTAATTCACACACAAATGTGACTTGAGACTTGGTTTGGACTCGTCCCTCAAAGACTTCAGACTCGACCTGGACTCAAGGTTTGGGACTTGTGCACAATCTTTTTTTTATATTGTATCACTACGAGCTGAATGTCATTCCCTCCCATCATGAGGCCTCATGTTCTTACAGATGTTAAAAAGCGGCTCCATGTTTAGTCCGTCTTGCGCCCATGTACAGGACGTAGACTTGGTTTTAACCCTGATGGGGACACGTATTGTTTTAAGCTTCCTCTCTGATTGAAGAGAAGAAAACATTTATCAGCTGCTGAAGTTCAGTCACTGAATGCTTCTCTGGACTGTGCTGTAATGCTCCAAACATTTCTGGAAAACTCTCCTGAAGATGATTACTCAGTGAAGTTCCACATAGAGTAACTTATAAACTGAATACCCTCTTACCATACTCAGCATGTGTTGTTGCTTTGGCAATTATTTACATCATGACTCTCCACTAGTTTTCAATTTTGCAGCTGCTTTACTTTGTGAATTAGATTGTACTGGTGTCCTACTATCATCCCATGAAACACTGTGACATCATCAGTGTTCGATGCAAAACCTCTCCCTTCTGACTTTCAGTCATTCTTTCTTTCTTGACGACTGTAGTATACAACACAGTCAGTGACTCATCTTGAACAGCTGATAAACATTTTCTTCTCTTCAATCAGAGAGGAAGCTTAAAACAACCACCACCTGAACAGGGACTTGAACCCTGGACCCTCAGATTAAAAGTCTGATGCTCTACCGACTGAGCTATCCAGGCTCTGATCAAAGAGTTTTACGATCATTTTTTTCACTTAAATCGACGTCTTTGGTGTGAAAAAACCCAAAGCCCTTAAAAGCTTGATTGAAGTTTCACTTATTTTTGACATTTTAATCCTGTCACTGCATTTAGTGCAGGAAAGAGAAGAAGACCACATCAGCAGAAACGCTGTCACAGGGAGACCTGAAGTTTTCATACGAGCTGAATCATAGTTTTCTGCCATGTTCATAGATTAGAGTGAATACGACATATTGATTGTTGCATGAAGCATTTCTTGAGCAGTGTGTTGCCTCTGTCTTTAAGATGACGTTTGTTTTGATTGGTCGGGTTAGTTTTCTTTGACTTCAGTGTTTTCAGAGCCTGGACATCGCTCAGCTGGACTGGCTGGAGTTTCAGGGACTGTGGGACAAGATCAGGAGGTGGACGGTGAGCCTGAAGACGCACAGACTTACAAAACATAAACACAACACTAGTTTCCACACAGAGGTTTTACTGCATGTCTGAAAAAAATCTGATCAGATGAGAGCACACTGCTTGAAAAACTGCATTTATCTATAACATAACGTGCCAGAGATCCAAGAAAATACTTACATAAATCTGCATTGAAGACATAATTGAACTATCGAATAGTTTGTCCTTTTGATTTCATCATGGTTTTAGTAACTCCACTTGGCCGAACAACTTTTAATTATTGTGCAGGATAAAATTTAAAAAACTCCAGTTGCATATTTAATATTCATGTTTCTGACAATGTGGCTTTAATCAATACGAGCACCATCTTCAAATGCACCACAACACTCTGTAATGAGACACTCTGCAAACTGTCCTTGAACGCACAGTTTGATGATGTCATCTCTCCTCAGGATATCTTCCTGGTGTTCGACAAAAACAAAACTAAGAACCTGGAGTACCCGGAGGTCGCCCCCGCTCTGAGGGCAGCAGGTAGGACTGAAGACACAGTCACATACACACACACACACCTACTCTCCTCTGTCGCCCCCCGGTGGTGGAATTAATCACCACAATGAACTCCATTCGATCAGCAGAGTCCCGATAAAGACTTTCACAAACTTCTACACAATGAATGAGGTTGATGCGTCTGACGGTGATGGTGATGTTGATATCATGAGGCTAATGGAAATGTTGTTGTTCATTTTAATAATCATGATGATGATGAAACAGTCCAGGGTGTTCCCCTCCTCTCACCCAATGACAGCTGGGATCGTCTCCAAGCCCCCGCCGACCCCTGATGGGTAAAAAGCGGTCAAAGATAACGGATGGATGGATGATTATGATGACAGAAAGTGGCAGTTGTTGATTTTTATTTTTTTTTCTGGCTATCATCACAGATCCAACTTGAAGCTAATTTTGTCAAACTTTCTTGCGTTGATTCCTCGTTTTTAGATCCGTATTTGTGTTGTTCTTACTCTCAGATGAGCGTCTGCTAAATTAAATCTTTACATAAAGAGAGATATCACACGTGTCAAACTTTCTCAGCTGCATCAGGACATGTGTAACTCTTTCATTCAGATTTGTAGACTTTAGGATCCACATTTGCCATAGACATATCTTACCAGCAGAGGGAGCCAAGACCCTTTTTTTGTTTTTTACCTCTTCCTCTTTTCCCTTTGACATACTGTACTTCATATTTACTCAGACTTACTCAAATGTTGGTACAGTGATACATATAACCAAACCATCAGATAAAGAATCTTTTTCTTAAAGTCATAACATTTGAATGAACAGTTTTTGATTTATTCTTGTTCTTATAAAACAGCATCAGAGAATATCTAACAACTCTGTAACTCATAGTTGCTTCTGTGTTTAAAAATAAATCCTTCACTGTGACTCAGACTTTGGTTTGGATTCAGATTCTCCTTCAACTGAGACAACTTTGCGTCAGACTTCACTACAATTTGTACAAATGTTGGATAACTGTGCGGCCATCTGTCATGAGGAGTCAGTTAGTGAAAGTCTTTATTGGTTTAGTGTCATTTTAAAACGCTTTCAATTAAATAATCTGGTTTAGACTCATCACATCCATCCATTCTCTAAACCACTTTTCCCATTGGGCGAGAGGGGGGGTTACACCCTGGACTGGTCACCTGTCAATCACAGGGCTGACATATACAGACAGACAGACATTCACAC
Organism: Labrus bergylta; assembly: GCF_963930695.1. Lineage (NCBI taxonomy): Eukaryota > Metazoa > Chordata > Actinopteri > Labriformes > Labridae > Labrus > Labrus bergylta. The sequence continues at coordinate 27,582,509 of NC_089205.1, forward strand.
CTACGGGCAATTCAGAGTCATCAGTTAACCTAACGAGCATGTGTTTGGACTGTGGGAGGAAGCTGGAGTACCCGGAGAGAACCCACGCTGAAGCACTGTGAGGCATCAGCGCTAACCACAGCATCACAGCCCCGTGAGGTTCATCCCAAATAAAAAAACTGAACTTGGAAACATACTTTGGATGCAGAGGTCCAACTTTTCGACCCTGATTCTTTTGCTTTGGATGTTGGTATTGACCATTAAAGACAAGCGCTCGGCTACGAGTGTTAACTTAGTTTGTGAATGAGGTTTTATTTAATGTTGCAGTGCTTAAGCTACCTTTGAAACATTTGAAATATTGGCTTTCAGAACAGACAAACAAAATGTGTTGTGCGGTCTTTTTAAAAAACCTCCCCAACAACCAACACTGTAGGACCTTCTTTCTGTCTACACATCAATCCAGATGTTGGACCAGGCAGCTGCTGATGCTCCGTGTAGTAGGACACACATAGAGATTAAAATGATAACATATTAAAATACTGATGCAGGATTGGCTCTGTGATCGATGATACCTAGATGAGTAAATATTGAGTCAGATCTGAATTTCCCTGCAGGAGTGTGAATGTGAAAGTGTGAGGTCCAGTTGTTCATCTCACAGTTTTGTCTCTGTGCTGCAGGCATCATGGTGGATGAACTGGTGATGCAGCTGGTCGGACTGAGATACACAGAGCCAGACATGACCATCAGTTACCCCGGCTTCCTCTACCTGGTCATGAAACTGGAGAGCATGATCCGTAAGAGAGGGACACAGGGACACGGGGACACGGGGAGGGGGAAAAAGACAAAGGGAACATTGTGACCGGAGTTTCAAAACACAGAGGAGCTGACGGCTACAAATCAGAAACCATCACATTTTTAAAATAAATGAATTCTCACATATCTCGCTGGTCATTATCACTACAAGGTCGACATGTTCACCGTGTTCTAGTGGGGAGTTTATATCTACAATAAGGATGTGATGCAAAGACGTTGTGGAGTGGAAGGCAGATATAAGAGGCAGAATATGAAAAGAGAGACGTATATATAACACGCTACAGAAAACAGCAGAGGTGACTTTTAAGACAGCGTGTTAGGCCATGTTAAAGAAAAAACTCAAATGTAGAGATTAAAGTCGTAATTTTACGATATTCAATTCTTTTAATTGGGTTGTGGTTAAGATTGTTATTCTGAAAGGTTGTGTCAGAAGCCACCCTCCTGTGCCTGATGAACGGAGAACCCTCAAAGCCACAAAAGAGACAATTTCCTCCATGTCAGTGTGGTAAATTCCTCCAGGAAAAGCCCTCAGTTTCTTTCTGATATTCATGATGTGTCAGCAGATTTGTCAAAAGATCTTCCTCTTTGTTAACTAAAGTGTAACTTCACAAGACGCTCCACATTCCTAATTTTTCTTCTCTTCTGATATAACTGTAGACTAAAACAACGACTTTATTCTTGTAAATTTACAACTTTCATCTCCAATTCTCAGATTTTTTCCCGTCTTAATGTGGCCCGAATACTCCGTCCTAGACATTTGATTTGAAGACAATGCAGGGATATTTCCAAATAACAAGAAAAGAGTCTTGCTTGTATCAGAATATGTCTCTAAACAGGACAGCTGTGAGATGATGATGCTGCTGTCAAATGAAGAGTCTGTATGTAGATCCCTAAAGGTAAACTAACCGTCAGACGAGTTTAAACAAAGCTGTTCATGTGTTGAACAATCTGCTCGATTACAAGGTTTGAGCTTCTTCAGCAAAAGAAAAGTGGGACTCACAACAACGCGTGTTGATGACAGTTCTGGGAAAGAAATTAAATAAGTCACTTCTAAAGAATTTTGTAGTTTAAAAAAAACACAGATCAGATGTTCCTTCAGCACCAGCGTCCTCATCTGAGGTAGTTTGTGATGCTGAAACTATCTTAGCTTGGGCTTCACTTGAAATGAAGACTTGCTACAAAGCGGTGCCACAAACATTGGAGTAAGCATCCTTTAACTGTGAGTAGAGGCGATGTTAAGGACAGGGATACATGTTGTGTTTGATTTGACTGAGAGGATAATCGGTACTTATTATTTTAGCCGAAGAATTTCTGCAAGAAATGCTGTGCAGAGAGTCTGAGGCTAATCATTCACAATGCATCCTGGTACATGTAGGCACTGCCTGAACCACTCAGTAGTCTCTTTCATTACAACAAGCAATGTGGAATTCATGCATTAAATTAACTACAGTTCAGTTTCTTTGTACACTGTATATGTGACTTCATGAGAGGGAGTCAACTCTCCTTGATTTTACTGGAAATGAATTAAACTTTATCATCAACTTAGATTAGATTTAAAGAGACCTTATAAAGTTTAATTTGGATTAACATCATGAAAAAATGTTTAAAGTCTCCTCAAAAAAATCAAACTCACCCTGACACGGTGAACTTTGGTGCTTCATGCAGGACAGAAAACAAACTGTTATCTTCCATCACAGTTGAAATGTTTCTCATTTTTCATGTTTTTTTTGCGTCCTCTCCTACAGACACATTTCAAGCGTACGACATGGTGGGGATGGGAACAGTGACCATCAGCTACAAACAGGTGAGAACACTGATGTATATCTGAAGAGAAGCAACAACTCACCTCTCATCATCTGAAACTTCTACACACATGCACTCCTGAAAATCGACAGAAAATTGCACCTCACAGCGGTGTTATGACAACAATATCCACCATCTCAGTTTGACATTATTACAAATCAAACATGAAATTTATTCATATGAAGGTTAGTATTTTAATATTTCCTGTCCTCTGATTGGTTGCAGTGGCTCCACATGACCATGTACAACTGACAACTGGATCCTGCAGAAGATTCATCAGGATTTTACTTTGTTCTTTTCTTTTCTGCTTTTAATGTTTGATTCTAACGTGTAGTTTGAATGTTTTTAGATGTACAGTGTCGATTAATTTACAGAAACATGACGCAAGCAAACACAGCAGGTCCTCCAAGCGAGCAGCCCGGGTTCAAATCCCACCTGTGGCTCCTTTCCCGCATGACATTCTCCACTCTCTCTCTCTCCCCGATTTGTGACTCAGTTAATGAACCATTTCATTTTCTCCGTTGAGCATTTTGCTTATTTTGTTAATTTTCTTCAGACAGTGAAACGACAGATGAATGATTTCAAACAGGAAATGATGCTTTCATCCTGCTGGGTGGATGCCTTACTCATGATTGTAAAAAAAAAATGTATATAAAGTGTATTTTGCATCCTTTTCTTCTGTTAGTCTCTAAATCAGTCTGAATAAAGCAGATAGAAAAGACGTGAAAAATCTTTGAGTCGTCTCTTTCCAAACACCAAACGTTCTGTGTGATGTTTTTTTAAAAGAAAGAAAAGTTCAGAGGTGTTTAATAAACTGTATTTATTTGATTTAATTCATGCTCAGTCATTTAAGAAATAAAGGAATTGGCCTTCTGGATTTGTAATGGTAGAAGTGACTCAGGGTATGAATGTGTGTGTGAAGAAGGAGAAAGGCATGCTGGGTAAAGTGTTTTGAGAGGTCTGAAGTCTAGAAAAGTCCATGAAAAGTGCTTTCCATGTTCACAGCACTTTTGTACGGTGGCTGGGAAGTGCCAAAACAAAAGTCAAAGTGTGAAACACTAACAAAGCTTGAGACAAATTTACACTTTGGAAAACATTTGAGAGATGACCTTAAGTTCTCTGCTGACGTCTGGAATGTGTAAATATCCGTCCTCTAGCATCATTTAAAGTGAGAACAGTCGGATGTAAATACAGCATGTGTGTGTGTGTGTGTGTGTGTGTGTGTGTGTGTGTGTGTGTGTGTGATCTGTGATCTGGAGGCTATAGCATTAGCATTGTGATGTAAAGAGCTTATAGCGCCAGCCTAAATACCCAGGTGCATGACATCACATTAACTTGGCTCCGCCCCCTCCCTACCTGAAGACAACCTGTATGGTGTGAGAGAGAGAGCAGCCAGCAGGAGGAGCGCTGACACAGTCACAGGTCGTCACAACTGAAACTTGATTATTTGAATGTGACCGTGCAGAGTTAACATCGAACACTTCTTACTCTGTCATCGACATTCATCGTTGTATTAAAAGGAATTGTTATTGCTGACACTGTCTGTAAGATTACGTAGAAATGTTGTTTAATATGAAATGCAAAAACAGCCACATTGTCTCTCTCACACACACACACACACACACACACACACACACACTCACACACTGATTGTGTTTATGTGTCATTCACGTCATCATCCCTCTTTGTTCAGCTGCTCTTTAAAAAAAACACAAAAACAGTCCATTCATAAGTGTCTCTCTCTCCTGCTGGTGAGCTCAGACTCTCAGACTGTAGTTATGACTCAGCTGCTCTGACCAATCACAGAGCCGGTAGGAGCAGACCCCCACTGTAAGACTACTTGCTACAGTCTACATGCTGGTGACACTAATCGAGCACGGCAGCCTGACCTACTTCTGAAGGTAGAGACGCAAGACCCCCCCACCCCAACCCCCAAGAGATAGTTTCTGTTTCCCCTCCGTATATGAAGCATGGACAGAGAAACACCTCGTCTCAAGTGAAGCAGAAACGATTCAGAGCTCCACTTGATTATAAAAGTTTGGGTTGAGATGTAAAGAAAAAAGATGTTTTGAGAAATGAGCTCTCTCTGTATGTCTCCTTAGATAAAGACAAGTCTTCAAGGCTTTGTATGTGATTTTTTGATCCAGCAGATGTCGCCCTTGAGCACCAGCATGAAACCAAAACAACTTGCGCTGCATTGTTGTGTTAGCATGCTAATGCTAGTGATCTTTATTATGCTGGTATCTTCACACCGCATGTAAATTTACCTGAAATGAGCGTGATCTAGAAACACAGTTAAGCAGTGAGTACAGTATGTTATTCTTCTTTTCTCTAGTCCCTCAATTAAACAACTTTTATACACGAGGGGAGGAGTCAGCCGGCCGTCCCGGCGATGTAAACAAACTGAAGATAGGACTCTGAAAACTCTGAAAGCATCACAGACAGTGGGACTCGGGTGTTACACCCATTGTAGACAGTCATGACTCACAGAGTTATTTTCAGAGGAGATACTTGATTTCTACATTTAAGTGTGAAAAATCACAGATAAAGACTTTAAATCAGTAGAATTAAAAAGTTGCATGTCAGTGTTTCAAGTCATCAGAGAAAGTTTATTATCTTAATGAATATCAGAATCAGATTGATCAGCCAGTTGTGTGTGTGCATACAAGAAGTTTGACCTCTTTATGTGCAAGCATGACAAATGACTGTACTATTTAATTCATGTGAACTATAAGACACATAGTGCGGTAGTGAGAAGTAGTGGGGTAATTTTCAAATAAAACCGTCTGAGCCTACTGGAGACAGGTGAGTCAAGTTAACCGGAACTCACTGATTCACAGCGCAAAGTGGGCGGGGTTGCCTTCAAAATAAAAGACCATTGCTTCTTGGTAGAAGGGGAAAATTAAACAAAAATGTCAAAAGAAATCCAAAATCGACTTTTGCCAATAGATAAAAAAAAACTCATGGGCTCTTCAATAGCTGGATAAAATTGTGCATTCTTATGTATGTTTTCCTTAATGAGCGCAGCGACGGTTAATCTTTTAGTCGCTCAGTCAAAGAATCATTTCTGGCATCAAAAACGATTTTCATGATCAATTAATCGTTTTAGTCATTTTTAAGAGAACATGTCAGATATTTTTCCAATTTTCAAATTCCTATAATACGCTTATTTTTGTGTCATTTAAACTTAATAGAGAGTTTTAGGGTTTTGGACTGTGGTTTAGACAAAATAATCAGTTTTAAGACGTCACTTAAAGCCATGTAAAATTGTTTTATTTATTTATTTTTTAATTAAAACGTTTTAAAGTAAATGATTCATTAATCAATCGTGAAAACAATCCTGATGATGATGTTGCTCTTATATGAAATAAATGATTAAAAGTTTCATTAAAAACAATAGGCTTTGTTGGATTAAAATGTGTTCCTGTGTATAAATCACTGTCAGTGACAAAGAGGAAAACAGGAGAGAGGAAAACAACAAATAAGGACTTTTCAGGTGCAAATGGAAGTTCGGTTGTGTGTGTAACTTATTTTGAAAGGGTACAGCGGAAGTACATTCCCCGGGCTGGTGCAAATTGTCGACAGTGGCTGAAGCCTGTAGGAGCGGCCGGTTCCTCCCAGCAGCCTCTCAGTTCAGAGGGAAAGCTTTTCTTCTCGCAGCAGCAGCAGCGGGGATTTTGTGACTGCACACGCCGGATATTCATCACATTTAAAAAAACAAGACGAGACAAGCAGGACTCCTCCCGGGCTCCTGAACCCTACCCCTCACCACCTCCCTAATTTGGGCCTTCGTTTTCTTTTTTTTTCTCATATAATTTTTTCTTATATCTGAACGTTTCCTCCTGCTGACAGTTGGTCTGTGGCGCACTCAGGCTGCTTTTGCTGACATGGTAGATTATCACGCTGCCAATAATCAATCGAGCGGAGGTCCGCCGACCTACATGGAGCAAGAGAATGACTGGGACCGGGACATGCTCCTGGACCCGGCCTGGGAGAAGCAGCAGAGGAAGGTAAGGAGAACAGATGAGTGGGCCGAGTGAGAGGAGGAGGAGGAAGCGGCGGGGAGAAAGAAAATGGCAGGGAAGGGATGGGATGGGGAGTGGAGGTCAGACACCGAGTGCGGGCCTCTAAAACCCCGCAGCTGCTCCCTGTGTCCCACTTTTCATCTACCATTTTCTCCTCCCAGCTCCTCCTCTCATCTCCAACCTTTTCCCCCCCTCTTCCCTGTCTGCTTGAACCCTCATTTCTTCTTCTGAATGAGAATCAGTACGTGTCCCACATTAACTGCTGCTCTCACTCTTTGAAGGGTTTTTTTTCTTTTTTTTTTCCCGGCACTTTTTCCCCTCCGCGAGCGGAAACAGGGCGCCACATTGTTGCAAAAAAAATCTAAATGGTGATTGTGTTGCAGACATTTAAGGGGGTTGAATATAAAGCAAGTCTAAGGGTGTTTACTTGAAGGGTGTAGTGCGGAATCAAAGCGACCTGTCCCACTTGTCTGCCTGCCTGGTTGGCTGCTTCGAGGCCGATAAGAAAGAATGAGAGAGGCGAGGCGAGTTTCTGCTGCTGCTCACCGGAAGAGCCGACCGATACTGAGGCGTTCAAGGCCGATAGAGAGATAATGGAACCACGAAGCTAGCTGCTGTGCTTCATATTAACTACATCTAGGGATTTTTTTTACATTAAAAACTACAATAAGTACTCTTGTTGAAGTTTAAAACACCGGCAGAGATTTCCAGTCTCACCCTTGACCTGCTGCTGGAATTCCTGACATGTTTCTTGTTTTAAAACATCTGGACTGTTAAGAAAAAAGAAAACATTGAGTTCTCTGATGTGTTTGCAGATTGTCTCGTGTTTGTAAATCAGGATGTGACACACATTTTGCTCTTCTGACAGGTCGAGTGAAATGAGAGAAGTCATTATTTGCCACAGTAGACGACATCTAACTGGGTGTGAAACAAACAGCTGTCATTTAGCACTGTTATGTCGAGCACACCGCTTGAACAAGCAGAATATTGCTGCTCCTATTCTTCACACAGCTCCCTCTGACAAACAAGTTTCTACAGCCACACTTTAACATTTCACATGCACAGAACTAAACGCCCACTCACTCTCTCTCTCTCTCTCTCTCTCTCTCTCTCTGTGTGTGTGCTGCAGATCTTTTAAGCTCCTGATATTCTGCATAAATACTTAGACACCAAACAACATGAAACCACCCTGCGCCATATGCTACACCAATCATTACCACAGTTATCAAACTTCTAATCCACCTCACCAATAATTAACAGTCAGCCTTGTGACTTTGTTGTTGGTTTTAAAGGAGCAGCCTCTCCTAACCTCCTGTCATCTTGCCTCCTTCACTCCTCCTCACTCCTCTTATTAAAGCCTCCTCCTCCTCCTCTTGTTACGCTCACTCAGCTACTGAGCAAAAGATGGATGCTTGCAAGACTTTGGCAACCTGTGCACCACAAAAAACAACATCCAGTAAATGTTCACCAGACTGAGGTGACCTTGTTTTACACCCTGTTTCCCCATTAGCTAATGAGCTAATGGTGGTGGGGGGGGGGAGAGTCTCAAAATACAAACCCATCAAGCAGTGATGTATTCCAAAATGGAAGAAAATATTTAAGTGGACTTAATGAGGAGATAATAAAAGATTAAAACCGTCTCTCACATGAGTTTTTCTCCGCTCTAAAGCGGGTCATCAGGGAGTGGAAAGGCGGTGTAATGCAGGATGATTTGAGGAGCCGTTGCTTAACAGTGTGGAATGATTGTGAGGGTGTGTGTGTTAGTGTGTGTTCATCTTACTCTCTAACTAGCCAGATGATTGGCATACTTTCTAGTGGTGTGACAACATGCCTAACATTGAATCGTGCATTTTTATTAGGCCACTTAACGCTTTAATAGCCGTCAAACTTCACACATTCCTGACGTTGATTCCTGTCAAACCCAGCGGGTCGAGTCCTTCACTGGCTTGGTTCATCGACTGTGAGGACTCTCTCTCTCTCTGCGTGTTTGTCCAGAGATCACACGGGTCAAAGTTTCATCAAGAGGAAAAGTCTAAGCTATTAATTATTAACAGTGAAAACTTGGTACTGAGGTCCATGCGTGCTCCAAACCTGCACCAGTATAGGAGGCAGGGAGGCGTTTGTTTGACTGGGAACAGGACAGGCTGGGGACATGTTACAAGCCTGTAGCTGAGGCGGGCGGGGTGGGGGGTGGGGGGGACCAAGGGCAAATTCCTGCGGTGTATTCACGCTCACTGTGCCAGTTATTGCGCAGAAAAGTGAGCGAACTCCTCCTGCAGGATATCAGAGAGCAGTGGATTTAATGAGTGTGGGAATGGGTTCGTCCGTCCTTCCTGCAGTTTGTGACGAGCGACTCTGAAAAGGTCAAAAACAGGAGCAGGGCCGAGTTTCCACCGTGCTGACTGCTGCACATGTTGAGTAACAGTAGAGGAGGGGAAAAAAACAGCAATGCTCACTGTTTTTTTTGTCATTCTTGCCTTCATTTGGTGAAGTAGAGTTAGAGAGAGAGGGAAAAAGTGAGAAGAGGAAGTGACTTGATGACATGTAACAACAGGTCTCGGTTCACATGAGTCCTGAACCCTGGAGGTGGTGCTCCTCGTCTGGCTCCCCACCTTTTTTCCCTAGGAGCCCACGTCTTGTATCTGTAATACTTAAACCCTTCATGACCCACGAGGGGAAAAAAAAGATACATTGCTGTCAAAAATGAACATCCATACAGAATAGGCCTGCACACGCTTGTTCTTACCAATAGACCTTTTGTTTACTCTCCAGTTAGTGTGTGATCATAATTTGACAACCTCTGCTCTAGCGGTGCTCTAGCAGGACAACTTGGAGACTAGGACTTCTTGTGCTTGAAGTAAACTGTAAACATAATCGAACTTCATGAACAAAAAGAAGGAGAATACTGGGGAGGGATTTAAAAATGATGATTGATAAAAGAGAGAGAGAGAGTGGAGGATGAATGAAATGCACCAAAGAGCGTCAGGATCAGGAGTCAAAAGTGCGACGAGGACTGAAGCTTTGTAGACGGGCCGTCTGCTGGACCCATGACTCCAAACATTTTGATATCTGAACACAGTTTTATTGTAATTGGTTGACATCTAATTGAAGGAAAACAGCACTAATGGATCAAAATATAACACCCTCCTTTGCAGACCATGCATGGAAGAATAACAGGGTCTCTCTTGGGTCTGGGTGTTTCAGGCCTTTAGTTGTTCAGTCTGTGTTTCTTCAGAAGCAGAGCTTTGTCCTTCTGTTTCCATTTTTGTTTTACACCCCAGAGTTCCTGGACAGAGAACCATCTGAGTCCAGTTAGCTGCAGCGTGTTACAGGGCGAAGCTCCTCCCTGCACAAACATGTTATTAAGTCTTTTCTCACCGCTCTCGGATCCACCACACGTTGAAACATGTCAAAGAACGCAGCTTTTTTTTTTTTTTTTTAAATATTGTGACTCTGAGCAGCGTGGCAGCAGCAGCATGCAGATCTGCTCTGCGACAGTTAAGGCCGTGCATATTTCTCAAGTCATGAGGCAGAGCGGGAGCACAGAGAGGTGGTGGGCGGATGAGCTAACAGGGAGAAGCAGTAAAGTACACAAGCCAAAAGGGCCTGGAGCAGACGCTGCTGATTTATTGGCTTTATTTGTCAATGTCATGTACTTATAAAATCAGATTAATAAGCACGTTTAGTTTCATTCACACATGAGATAAAACCAGTGAGTGAATAATCCAGTAGAGGCATGCAAATCACAGCAGGTCTGGTATGTGCAGGAAAGCAGATGTGCTGCTCAAAGAGAGAAAGAGATGAGAGAAATGGATTTCTGCACTCTATCAAGAGTCACAGTTTTATCTCCTTTATATCAGCAGTGTGTAGCTCTTATCATGGAGCGTGTTTATGTGTAAAATCAAAATGTGGTCACTCAATCAGATGATTATCTCTCCTCATTTTCCTAAACAGAGACACGTCTGGATCAGTTAGCTTCGTTTGCACACACCTGATTGGAGCTGGGCTGCTACTCGACCTCACAGCTGAGCCGACTCTGAGCAGCTGATGTGAAAAGGAGAGCTAGGAGAATTTGATTACGCACATTCAGTTAGGATAGAGTTAAATTTAGACTCAGGTTTCAAGGTTTTGTTCTTGACTGTATCTCAGACTGTGGGCGTGCACTCTGTTAGCTTTTATGCTGTAAATTAACCTCTGCTAAACGTCTTAGCAATCGAGTTAGCATGGTTTCTGTTAGCCTAAGTGCTGTCTCTTTGTGTGAAATTGTCCTTTAAACATCTCAGTTGTTATTCAAGTGTTTTATAGTTTGATCTGCGTCAGTGCAGATGCGTCCTCCATGGTCACAAACGGAGCTCCATGACTGTGTAGCCACACCCCGCCATTGCCCAGACTTGCAACACAAACACACTGATTTATTTTTCCACTGCTGCCAAGGTGGGCAGCTGGACACAATGTTAGTTTGTTCTTTTCTCGCCCACTTTCACATGCTTTCTGTGTGACTGGCTGGCTGTGCTGGCAGGCAGGCGGAGCCGGTTCAGATGGGCCTGGGGTTGGTTGGCTCAGGACGAGCTGTGAGTGACATTTTTGTCAGGACAAATGGGACCAAACAATAAAATCCTGCCGGCGTCACTCACTACACTCAGATGTGAGTGCGTGATAAGCTGCCATGGCTGCCTGTTTTTCCTGTTCCAAAGCAACATTTAAAAGAATGAAGGAAGCTTGAAAAACGTTTGACTGTGTGCTCTCTCTGCTCACAAAAACAACAATAGAGAGAAAGCTCTGTGTGCAGAGAGTTAAATGGAGCAGGCGCTCTGATTGGTCGTCTGTCTCTTTATGATGCGTGTGATTGGCTGGTTTCGGGGTTGGCAGGACCAACCTGAATCGGGTGTGGCAGGTAAAGGAGGAATCTCAAAGCTGGAATCATGAAGGGCTGTTAGTAGAGACCAGAGAGTGTTGCTTTTAGAAGGATTGCATGTGAAATGGTTTGTTCTGTTTCCTCTGCTCAGAGGGAGGAGGACTGAACAATGGATCAGTTATGATGTTTGCATTGTGTTGCAGCCTCTGATGACACACACACACACACACACACACACACACACACACACACACACACACACACAAAGCCTACACATGTATTGATTTACATCGATCGTAATGCTTTATGATGAAGGGACATTTGAATGGACATGTATTTGTAAAAACTGTCGCACACTGAAGTGGTTTGAATTGATGTCATATTTTATATAAGATCCTGTAACAAAAGTGGAACATTTCAATGAGCTTCACATAATTGTTGAAGTGTTCTTACATCACACCTTACCTTGTACTTCTCTGTTTTATAAAATGAGAACTGAATTATGCAAGTTGGACCGTCTTAACGATCCATTTAGGGATGAGCTCTGACGTAATCCTGGGCGAGTATAAAATATAAAATCAGATTTAGCAACTTCTCTAAAGTTAAGAAAAGTGGAAATTGAACAAATGGCTGCACACGTGATCCCAGCGATCTCCGGGGTAACAACATCAGATTGGTCCACCAGTTGGATGGACCAGCCTTTCGGCCCTGCCTGCAGGTTCATGTCCACATACCTTTACTCAACGTGGTTACAGTTGCTAAGGGCCAACCTAACAACATATAAAAGTATGAGTAATGCATTTAACTGACTTGTATTTCTGGTGCTGACGAGCGAGGTTAACAATGTTTTAATTGTTTAGAGGACTAAATGCACACATCCCTAATAATAAGCCGCACTTCCTGCATGACAAGAATAAAATGTCCAGAGGAAACTCGGCTCCTCCTCTTCCTGAAGTACAAAGTTCATCTGGACCTTGGGAACTTTTCTGCACTCTAAACTTGTTACAGTAGATATCTGGGATGTGAGATAATGGAAGTGGAGCTCGTCCCCCTCGCTGCCAGCTGATTCCAGGTCAGCTGTGGGAAAAGCCCTCCGCCTCAGCTGACCGCGATCCAGAATCAGCCTGTGTGGACCTAAACAACGAAGCAGGCAGCCAGCGAGCGAGCGGACGGAGCAGAGAGAGAGGAATGTACCCCCTCTCTGTTTCCCCCCCTCTGTTGTCTCTCCGTTCTGCTATTGGTGGCGGTGAGAGAGCATGCAGGGGGAAACATTCCTTTGGTGGTGGCCCATTATAGCCGGCTAGGCCAGTGGGAGGGGGCTTTTTTTTTTTTTTTTTTTTACTAAAGGGGGCGGGGTGTCCCTGTTTTTCTCCCAAACAGGCGAGAGAAAAGAGTTGGGGGTTTGCAGGATTGCAGATGTGGTCTGTGCGGTGCAGAGGAGAGGAGAGGGAGAATCCTCCCTTAGAGGGTGGGGGGCCAAAAGTTTCCAGCCGGTTATGATGTGGCGGAAGTCGTGGCGCCGATTGTTGCGCCAGATATTTGTTTGCAGAAATGTTTTCAGACATTCGCCCCCTGATTGATTGCACTTGAGGAGGCATTGGCTTTAAACAGCAAAACTTAAACACAGCAGCGTCCAATCAGCAGAGAGATGTTAGCTTGTAGCTCGTAGCTCCGGGCTGCAGGCCTGTGTGTGTCGAGGTGCTGCAGTCTAATGTGTTTCTCTTTCAAAGAGATTTCTTCACGGTCTGTTTCCCTCGCACTCTTTGTGTGTGTGGTTGGGGGGTGGGGGGGGGTGGCGGGGTGGCCTTGTTGTATTTTTGGGGGCTGAGACCCGGAGGACCCTGGTGCATCCGCGTGTCATATAAACCCATGAGTCCCTGGACTCTGTGGCTGACATAACCCTACCGCAGCTCTCGCTATGCGTTCACAAGCTTACTTTCTCAGCTATTGTGCATAGTTATGAGGATTAGTGAACGACATTTCCCTCTGATGAATTGAAATTGGCAACAATGGGGACGAAGAATTTCCTTTTGGTTGGCTGCCAGGACGCATGTTGATGGTTTTAGCTTGAAGCTGGGACCCCCCCCCCCCCCTCTTCTCCATTTGTCCGCCAAGTATATCCTGGACAAAGGGATTTAATGGAATATCCTGACTTATTTTCCAATAAGCTCCCAGATCCTTTTTACTGTTGTCAGAAAGCGATGTGATGATGTCCTGCATTTCTTTTGCTGGACTTGTATCGGTTTTGAAAGTGTTCTATAAACGAGCGACATGAAGACATCGAGGTGCTGCTGATGCTGGAGGGATCAAGCAATTAAATTAAAGATAGCAAGAGGATCATTGTGTTATTGTTCAAGTATTTATTAAGCAACAAATGTAAATAAAATATGAGCTGGATTCAGCTTCTCTGACGTGAAGCGTTGCTGCGTTTCTTTTCATGTCGACTGTCAGAAAACTGAACAAACATTAAAAAAAAAACTTCACGGTGGGCTCTGGGGACTTGTCATGGTTATTCTTAGATTGAACACGTTCTGTAAAAGCTTTTTTTTTTTTTTTAATCATGGAAGTCATTCTCTCCAGCTCTCATTGTTGGCAGTCTTCTGAATGCAACACTGGAAAAATGAATTGAAAGCCTTTTTTGATTTATACTCTTTCCTTCGACTGATCCCGGTGTAGCTTTTAGTCTCAGCAGGCTGCTGGGAAATAAAGTTTAGTTTCTGTTGTGGACTATGTGTGTGTTCTGATGTAGGCTGTGTTTGAGGAGATGGAGGGAGTGTTGTTTGTGTAATGTGTGTTTTAGGTGTGCATTCTTTGTTTGAAGTGTGGGTGCACCGTTATATATATATATATATATATGAGGATGTTTGGGGAGGGGGGTCTGACAGGGCGAGGTTTTCCCCCTCCTCTAGTTTTCCAGCAGAGTCGCATAATTGTGGCTTTCGTCTGTCTTGAGGCTGCTGGTAAACACGATGCAGTTAAACAGACCCAGACCCCCTCCATGTCCTCACGTCCTGCAGGATGTGTGGAAGTGTAGCATGACTTTTTTTCTAGAATCAGTATGAAACATCAACAGAGCATTAAACATACTGACGGACTCTGAAAACAATATGTGTTTGAAAAGCTGCAGTTCAGCTTTGCCTTTATCCAACTCCTCTTAAACAGCTGAGTGTTTTTAATGGAAGAGGTAAGCTCACATCACACTCGATGTTTGTAGGCGTCTGATCGGTCTGCAATTAAATCAAATGAAATCAAACTGCATTCACAGCTGCAGATTTCTCTGAAGGAGTTTAAGAATCCTTTGGGATGAAAATCACACTGTTGGTAAATAGCTTCAGTCACTCCTGAAAGATGTAAACAGATTAATGCATCATCATCATCATCATTCTATAAAATGACGGTCTGATAAAGCAGTGCATCCTCTCTGTGTGAGTATCTGTGTATCAGAGTGCACACATAGTGTTCATCATCATCGTGTGTGTGTGTGTGTGTGTGTGTGTGTGTGTGTGTGTGTGTGTGTGCGTGTGTGCATCTGTGAAGCTGCAGCCTCTCTGTGCTGAACCTCAGCGCTCTGCAGAGCTCTGTATTTTTAGAAACATCACTTCAGAGCTCTGCTATCATCCTGCACCTGAGAGCGAGCGAGAGAGCGAGCTCAAATTCAATACATAATTCATCAGAGAAAAGAGAACCAAGAAGCAAAACTGTGTTCTCATTGTGGCTGTTTCAAACCGTCGTAATGGAGACTGATGCAGCCGCTGGTTTCACACTGCCGGCTATAAAAGGATGTGCATGACGCTTTTTAAAGATGCATGTAGTTGATGGTGGTCGAGTCATTGTCTATCACTGGTGTTAAAGGGTAAATGCACAGATCTGCATAACTCATCTACACGTATATACTTTTTTTTAAACATTTTCATTTCAGCTCAAATGTAACTCAACGAGGACTCAAAAGTCAGTTAACCTGCTCGTCCTACAAACACTTTTGTACTCCCACCTCTGGGAGAGAAGATTTTTCAAAATCTGTCCTTAAAGATAGTTTAGTTTTTCTTACTTGAAACGTGGGATCTGCTGATTTTTAGAGCTTGATCCTGCCCATTCTTTTTTAATCTGTTTTCTTAATCTCCCAAATTTAATTAAAGTGTGCTTAGTCCCTCTGGAGTCCTAATATTCAGCTCCATTCACCCCTCAGTCGTCTCCAGGCTTCTTACCAAAAGTACTGAACGACGACACTTAATATAGTGAAGGACATATTCAAGAAGCAGCTTTTTGTTTGTCTGTTTTTAGTTCTTCAAATACAAAAGGACGTCCTGGTTAAAGAAAGGTGAACACTTTGTTCATTAAAGGGTTTTAGTGTGAATCCAACCTCTTCATGTCAGCTGTGGTAGTGTAGCATGATGTGTTCATAGAGTGAGTGTGTATTGTTCACTCTGTCTGTAGGTTGTCCTCAATCTGCTCGTCCTCTTGAGGCTGGCGGGCGGCAGGACTCATGGCAGAACATCTGTCAGATCCCCCGCCACCTCCACTCCCCCCCCCCCCTCACAGATTACATCCCAGATCTGATGACGGGATTATCTGCAGATATGACACATATCTGAGAAGAATAGTAAGGTGATCCCAGACGCTGCAGAGCTCCAGCTATCCACTCTTAATGTTTCACCTTTTAGTCCCATTTAAACATTCAGACACATTACCTTAAATTAGATCTGTTGAAAAGTTTAAAGCAGTAAGAGTTGTTTAGCACAGATTGAAATGACCCAGATTCTGTTTCTGTAGTGCATCCTGAAACAGACTCTGCTCTTGAATGTTATTGTTTATCCGTAGAATAAATCTTGAAAGACATCTGCATACATGGCCACACCTAGACAGGTTCTTCTCCTGTGTGTGTGTGTGTGTGTGTGTGTGTGTGTGTGCGTGCGTGCGTGCGTGCGTGCGTGCGTGCGTGCGTGCGTGCGTGCGTGCGTGCGTGCGTGCGTGCGTGCGTGCGTGCGTGCGTGCGTGCGTGCGTGCGTGCGTGCGTGCGTGCGTGCGTGCGTGCGTGCGTGCGTGCGTGCGTGCGTGCGTGCGTGCGTGCGTGCGTGCGTGCGTGCGTGCGTGCGTGCGTGCGTGCGTGCGTGCGTGCGTGCGTGCGTGCGTGCGTGCGTGCGTGCGTGCGTGCGTGCGTGCGTGCGTGCGTGCGTGCGTGCGTGCGTGCGTGCGTGCGTGCGTGCGTGCGTGTGTCTTATTTGATGGGGATTTGACTTTTTGAATCTGGGCATGAACTCACTCTCTGATAGGGAATCACCCGCTGAGGCTGCTGGGATCTGTAGTCTTTGTGGGTTTGTTGTGGTGTCGGTACAGATGGGTTTTAAAACCGAACACATGTGAAGGTGGAGCAAACACACCATCATTCAAACATATAGAGCGTGTGTGTTTGAGAGAGTGTTTGTTTCCTCTGAGGTCGTCTCTGATTTCCTCTGCGAGCTCCTTGTTGTATTATTGAACAGCTTCAAAGTGGGGCACTAGGCGAAGAGGTGAAAAGGCTATAGCTGTGCTGGAACACACACACACACACACACACACACACACACACACACACAATAGATTGAGTGCATCCAGTTATTCAAACCCACAAACACTAAAGCTCCCTTTGCTTCCCATGAAACACACAAATACACAGGATTTAAAATGGATCTTAAAGATGAAGAAGAAGTGCACCAAAAATGTTTTTCCAATAAATTGTCAGCCAACAAATCACTGTTAGCCGAAACAGGCCGTTTGTATTCACCATTTGCACTGAGTCGTTATTTGGGTAGTTATTTGGTCGTTATTTGCAAACCTCAAGTTATTGTTTTAACCCAAATAATGTTTCCCAAAACTTTGCAGTTAAGTTGAGAGGTGCTGCTTTGGGTGCCTGTTGAAGACTTCAGAGAGGGGCTGTGAAAACTCATCTGTGGAGAAAGCACCTCTGACAATAGTTGATTTACTTGCATAAAGATTATTGTATGGGCTGAAAATGCACCACTTGCTGAATGTTGCATGAGACTCCTGCCAGCAGAAAAATCTTCAAAATCATTAATAAATGTGTGAATCTGCAGGATTAGATTCAGGAATATTAAACATGTAACAACCTAAAAGTCGTGCCCCCTTCTCTTCTGGTTTGTCAACCTGAAGCAGTAAACATGTTCATGGAGCCTGTGCCCGTGTGGGACCATGCACAAGAAGACGACGACAGCAGCATCAATATTTACTGAAAGAGGCGGCCTTCAGGTTCCTCTGCTCTCATTTGAAGCGAGGACGCTCAGCAGATAATCCCACGCAGCCCTCTCTCTCTCCTTCTCCACATTCATTTCTCCTCTGACAGTTCTCCATTATTCAGTCTTTGCCGAGTCGTTAAGGCAACAGGCTCCGATGAAAGAGGATAAACTAGAGTGTGTGTTTCTATTTTTAGAACATGGTCTAAAACCAACTTGTTTTCTGACCACTGGTGTTGTAAAACTAAATTATTATCTTTTGTGTCCATGTGATTTAGTCATTCAGCTCAGAGGCTTCTTATCTCTGGTGCAGGATATAGATTTAATATACTCCACTATATATTCTCTGGTCAGGCATCTCCAGGACCAGCCGGAGGGCCCGGTTCATATAACTTCAATCTGTTTTATTTTTCTTTCATAGTTCAGAGGAGGTCCCCCAGAGACTGCACGCCTAGGGCTTCCACACAGAGACACACATGGGGTGCAGGAGAGGGTCTAGTTTTTTTTCAGAGCATTGCAACACAAAGAGAAGAGCTCTGGATGTAGACGTGTAGGTTTTCTGTGCTTTTGCATGAAAACACATGAATATTTTTGAGACTTGAAAATGTGTGTTCCTGGACGTTTTGTCTGCTGATTCTTGAATATTCTGCAGAGAACAACAACAGAGTAAATAAAGACACATTAGTCATTTGCATGCTTGCAAGTGTGAGACTTTATTTAGACCCTCATGAAGGCAAACAGAGCAGAGAGAGAGAGAGAGGGATGATAAAGTCTTACTGCAGGTTCATTGCCAGTTTATGCAGCTGAACAGACAGACGATCCAAACACACTGCTGCTGCTTTTGGCCTCAGGGTTTGAAACCGAGATGGAAAAGGATTCTTTCCCTCTTTGTCTTTGTCTGTTGTTTCTGTTTTTTACTTTACTCCAGTCTTTCCTAGCGGCCGTGCAGAGAAATGGAAATGTTTCTCTGGAGTCCATGTTGCTGTCTTTGTCGTCAGTGAAATAGTAGAGACTGAATAAAAGTTTAAATAGTAAGTAATATGCTTCTCATTTGAACTAAGCAGTGGAGAATACTTAATAGAAGAGAAAAGAGCGGATCAGGAGCTAGTTGGAAGAAGAAGTGCGGCTCTGTGTCCGTCCTCCTGGGAGTTGTAGTAGAGGAAGAAAAGTGGAAGGAAGGTTTCTGAGGTTTTCTGCCCCCTTCCCTGTTTCAAATATAAAGTCACCACTACACACGCAAACACAGCAGGCAAAGCCCTCTGAGTCAGGCCATGAAGACAGACGGATCACTGTGTGTTTGTGTGTCACCCCCGCCTTAATGGACCAGATGGCTGGCCAAGAAGAAGAAGAGGGAATGCCTGCAGATCACTGTACACACTGAACAAAACTCCAGAAACAGGGAGGAATGTGTCTGCAGTTTGGGTCTGAGCTGCCACATTAGTGACATGTAGAGAGTAATGTCTCCATGTGATATGTTGAGGAACACTTTATAACTGTCTGAAGGGGTTTGAACCTGCAGCTCAGGCTGGGTGATTACGACAAAAACAGTAACTGCTTGTTCTATATCGATTGATATTTAATCATGATGTTAAAGGAGATGATGCCTCAAGCTTTAAGAGCATCCAGATCAGGAAAACAGATCTCCTGAGGAAGGATTGAAGGTAGCTCTTTCAGTGCTTTGCAGTAAGGCAGTGAGGTGTTTTGATATGCAGGCTGCAAACTGAAGACTGACAAGCTGTTGTCTGGTTTAACTGAATTTGGTGACATGCTGTCAGATGAAGTAAAACATGTCTGAATCTTTGCACCTTTTGAGCTGGTGTTGTTTTTTTTTTTTTAAACTGAGCGTTGACACTGAAGTCAAACCAGTTTCCTGATGGACAAAGTGGTCCATCTCCCCACTCTGCTGCTGCTCTAAAATGTGGGTCAG
>NC_089205.1:27607137-27654105 GCF_963930695.1 Labrus bergylta
AAAATGTAGGCCTACCTGAGGGCCACGTTGAGGGTTGATGGGGGCCGCATGTTGCCAACCCTGCTCTACATTTAAGTGTTTAAAGCATCTTAGTCTTGTTTTGCGTAATTAATCACACCGATCGTGTTGGAAAAGTTCTTCATGTGTCACCTTCAAACTATCATGTAGTGTGTTTTTATCGCCTGCTGTTAGCTCACAAAACAAATCAAAAAGGTTCACCTGGAGGCGTCCATGTTGCTTGTTCCACTTGTTGCTTTTTAACATCCAAACTGGAACCCGGTCAACCCAGGTGTGACATGCATCTATCCTGTATTTACTGCCTCACTGATGATATATTCTGTCACCAATCTGTTCCCGTTTCCTGAAACCTGCAGCATATGCAGGTTTTATAACGACACAATCAAGAGCCGGCCCTCCACTCTTAAATATCAAGGATGTTTGATGGGACTCCACTCATCATTATCTCTGTTATCACTGGAGGACAACAACACAGCGAGGTGCGGGAACAGTCTGTCGCACAACAAGTACAAAAGGAAGGACACCAGAAATGACTAAATAAATAACTTGTTTAAAGTAGTCTTAAGAAGTTCTCCTTCAGATGAACTTTAATAAAAGGTATCGGTTACAGCAGAGCTCAAACTGTAATGTTAATTTCTGTTTCAGTCAGACGTCTGAATGAGAGCGCAGAGTGTGTGACTATTCAACAAGTCTCTTTGTTTGTAATGTTGCTGATGATCATCAGTCAGCACATGTTTCCTCTGATTCATCGTCATTCACAACTCACATCATCATCATAGTGTTCTTAGAGAAGTCCAGTCAGTGTTACTCCCAAAGCAACACACACACACACACACACACACACACACACACACTTTGTCTATCACGTGCAAACCTCCAATCATGAGGTTTCTGTAAATACACTTACCTCAGGTTGTGATAGGTCATGGGCAACATGGAGCTGTACAATAATCTGATGTAATTTAGTTTACTCCTCCAGTTGTTGTTGATCTGATGCTCTCATCCAGGCTAATCCAGTGTTTCCTAACTCCATGTATACATGACTGTGTCCATGTTTGTTGTAGTAGCGGCTGTGGCTCAGTGGTAGAGGGTTCAATCCCAAGCTCCTGCAGCCCCATGTCCAATGTGTCCTCGGGCAAGACACTTAACCCCAAATTGCTCCCGCTGCTTCATCAGTGGCATATGAATGAGATTAGTGATTTATGATAGTCTCACTACTCAGCAGCCTCTACCATTAAGGTGTGTAGGTGTGACCTGCGGGGTAAAAGCTCTTTGAGTTGTCAGAAGACTAGAAAAACGCTGCACAAGCTGAAGTCAGTTTACTGTTCTCGTGACACTGCAGGCTGCTAAAGCATGTTTTTTCAAAGATTTCTTTTTGGGGCTTTTTGTGCCTTTTAATGGAGAGATAGGACAGTGGATAGAGTCAGAAATCAGAGAGAGAGTGGAATGACATGCGGGAAAGGAGCTACAGGCTGGACCTGAACCCGGGCCGCCCGCTTGGAGGAGCAAGGCCTCCATACATGGGGCGAGCGCACTAACCACTGCGCCACCAGCGCCCCTGCTTAAGCATGTTTTGCGGTGGTTCATTCATGTTAATTAATCCTGCAGCCATAGATATAGTCATTCTTTGTGTCATCCTGACAGAAACGTGTTCACAGATGCCCTTAACTGCCTCACAGAGAGCTGGCATGGAAACAACACTACGCTTTGTGAAAAATAAAAAGTAGTAGTGTTTCCCTCCTGCCTGAACTGATCAACAGCAGAGCCACAGAACTGTCGCAGCAGCTCTGGAAAGATTCAGCCAGCGGTTTTCATAAAAGGGTCGACACAAACAGCTGACGCTTCGCCCCTGCCAACCGCTGTCAGGCCTGCCAAGCTCCTGATTAGGACTGTTAGAAATATACAAACACACACTCACATACGCGTGTGTGTAATGATAATAGTGACCTCAGCTCATTCAGTGATTGGAGAGCTCTGGTTTAGTAACGGGAGGTCAGGAGGCTGATGACAGAATAAAAAACACTACACTGGCTACTGCTGGCTGGAGAACAGCTGGAAATATGTCTGATGTTGCATCACAACAAGGTGACAGATAACGGTGAAGGTGAAAAGGAGACTTCAGTGTTAAACAGTCACCGTCCTCCTGGTCGTGTCAGATCACTGTTTCTCTCCTCGCTGTGAATATTTAACTTGATCTTTGTAAACATCTGAAGGTCATCACAACACGCTGTCAATCATTATGAAGCTGTCCCTGATACCCACAACACATGAAGTAACACAGAGCTCATGATCCTACTGTTGATCTGAGACTGGACGGGGTGAACCGGAGCGACTCTCTGGGGTCTTATGGGTCGAGAAACGATGGCGTTTGTGTCTGTAATGTAAACCCCCCCCCCCCCCCCCCCCCCCTCACTGAAAAGGAAAGCCTTGCCTGGAAGATGTTCAACGCTAACCACCGGCTTCACCACAATGATTGAGAAATGAGCGCTGTTAGCAGAGCCACATATCATCTGTCACACCATGATAGACGGAGGCTGCTGATTGGCTCTGAGCTCGGAGGCAGTGGAATCCGTTATGACAGCGAGGGTCCTCACAAGGATTGTAAAAAAAAAAGGGTTTTAATTTTACATTTTTTAGTTTCAAGTTTACAAATATGGTTAAGAAGGTCGTAGTGATGTTTCAGTTTTTGTGTGCGTGCGTGCGTGCGTGTGTGTGTGGGATCTTTCCAAGCGTGTGTGTCGGTTGTGAAATGACGGCCCTGTTGAGTCATTCTGTTTCAGTGCGTTTGAAACAGTTGGGACATTAGATTATAAAATGATCCGTCAGTTATTGCAACACCCTTGCTTGTTCTCGGTCACACACACACACACACACACACACACACTCAGCCTCTCAGTGTGTCTCAGGTGTGGCTTCAGGGAGTAAGGAGTGTGTTCAGTAAGAGGAGGAGTCAGTCATGTATTTATTAATCCATGTGTTATCTCAGTTTTGGGTATTTGGTTATTGTTCTAATGATCTTCACTTTGATGAGTTTTAATCCCTCTTTGAAAAAGTGAATAATCGTCTTTTAGCTTCATTATTGGACCATGACGACATTTTGAATCAACTACAGGTTGACATATCGAGCATTGTTTTGTACTGAAGTTGTTTTAATATGAGCTCTTTTTTAGTTTCGTTCCTGTGGTGCGTTGATGATGCAATCAGCTCAGTTGTCAGATAAAATCACCTGAATGCTGGAAAACGTAGAAGTGCACGATTTTCTTCTTTTCAAGTAATAGTTTGTCACCCGACGTACATTCTTTGAGATAGTTGGATGTACAAACACCTCCTTAAAAAAAAAAAAAAAAAAAAAGAATCAAAGAATTTAAATTTGATGCTCATCACGACCAAAGAGGCGTCTCAAATCACTTCTTTGGTCTATACACACAAATCCAAATCTTCAGAAATGTCAAAGAAACTCATGAATGAACTCCAAGCTGCACACTTCTGTAAAATGAGTGAACGTGTCGCCTTCAGAATACTGGTTAATTTTCATTTATTATTATTTTTGATAGGTGGACTAATCATTCTCGATCTGCTGTTGATGCAACAAAAAACAGTTTGACCACATCACCTCTCCCTCTGGCTGAATTATAATTCAATGTTTAATTTTTTTTTAAACATTTAATAAAATCACAGATACATTCAGTGTGTTGCTTCATTTGCTGGTGTTAGTTTCTGTTTCCTGTTCTGCTGATTATTTGTGTATCTACCACATCTTCATGACCACAGTGAGACCTTTATTCTCAGGCTGCTCTAATCAAAGAGCATTAAACTTAAAGTCGACCTTTTCTCTCTTTCTAACTGAAGAAAAGTGAAGGCAGGTGTGAAATCCACAAACAGCTCAAAGTGACGACCAGTCACCTCTAACCTGCAGTTAGCAACACCTTCTCTTCAGCTGACCTCATTCACCTTTCTGCATGAGTCAGCACACTTATCTGAATCATCCTTCACTCACTTCCTGTGAGCTTTCCTTCGCCGGGTGCGTCGTCATGGCGACCAGGCGGCCATAAAGCTTCAGATCCACTTTTACGAGTTAGCTCAGCGGTTAATGTTTTACGTCCCGCACGGTTGCTTTTGGGTCGTCGTGCATTCCTGGAGAATGAACGTGGACATCCTCCCTCCCGCCCACACTGCTGCTTCCTGTGCTCTGCCTCTGAAGACAGGAAGTGGAGAAGGCTGGCTGTGCTGATTGGCCGAGGAGGGAAAAGAAGTGATGGTGTGATATGAGAGAATCAGACACTCTGAGGGAAACACATGTTGATTCCCCAATCTGTAATTATCTCTCTGTCACTGCTTCCCTTCTTCATTCAAGCTGCACTCAAAGTTTCCTCCAGATGTTTGTTCATCAGGATTTCTTTTCCATAATCGAGCAGCTCTACTTATTTTAGTTGTAAGACACTCTTTGTTGAAACATCTGAGACAAACAGCTCTGAGCTTGTTATCAAATGTTTTTATACCACACAGGAAGTGTGCGATAGTTAATGTTTCACTTCAAAATAAAAGTACAGTGCTGTACTGCAGTGCTGACATAAGATTTTATGATGAAAATGTGACCTCTCAGAGGCTGATGCCGCTCTTCAGCGCTGGCTGTTGCTGGGTTTCCAAAGTTGGCTCCTGGCACTAACGCCTGTCTGGTAGTGATGCTAAGATTTTAGCTTTGAATGCTAAATATTTTCTTTTAATTCAATAAAACATAAAAACGATGGTGAGGAATTTCGTCCTGGCATCTGCAGCAGCTCTTGACCTGAAATTGTTCTCTCGATGGGACCGGTGGGAGAAGTGTCTCCTCCGCTGATGTTGATCTCAGAGGTCCTGTCCCTTCTGGATTTTGATTGGTCGGTGACAGATAGTGACAGCGGCGTTCCAAAGTTTAGACCGCCGTGAGCAACAAAGAACAGCTGACACCGAGGGTGGTTTTTTTAATTTTTTGATAATGGACCAGGTTCTTAGTCCTGAAGATTCTTTTAAATCTGAAAGAGATTTTAACAGTTTCTCTTATAGTCCAAACTGTAAATATGTAAACCAATCAGCTGGCTGTATGTGAAAGAATAAAGAGGACTTCTATTGCTTTTTTTGGCCGACAGAAGAAACGACGCAGGGAGAGAGAGAGAGAGAGAGGTGGGCATGAGATGTAACAGAGGTGGTCAGTTTGAAATCAGTCATGTTTGATAATCATTGAACTCCACAAGAGGCTTTGCAACTTGGAAGTAGATCAAAGCTGACTCGGGGGTTTTTTTACCCCAGTGTGTAAAACTCGACTTTTTACAAGTGGTCACAATCTCAGACTCACTGGGCTGTGTTGTTTATCTGAGCCACTCGTAAGAGCCACTCGAATGTCCTTTAGTCGAGTGTCCGAGGGAAACTGAGCTTCCGAAACACTTCTTCAGATACCTTCAGGTTTAATGAGGGAGGAGAAGTTACGAGCTCCGCTTAGTGTGAGGAGGAGATCATCAGTTTCTAATCGACACACACACACACACACACACACACACACACACACACACACACACACACACACACACACACACACACAGCATTGCCCAGTGGAGAAAAAATGTGAGATAAGGGTGGAGAGAGGAAGATGATGAAGAGGGAGTCAGAGGGAGGAAGAACATAGCTGACATTCCTGACGTCTCTGTCATGTTCAGTAGGGGTGACACTCGTCCATCTGCCGCTATGCTCTCTCTCTCTCTCTCTCTCCTTCTTTCTATCTCTCTCTCTTTTTATTCCCCTCTCTCTCTCTCTTAATTGTCCCCCTCCCTCTCTCCCTCTCTCCCCCCTGTCGTCCTGTCGCTCCCCTGTGCAGACGACAAACTGAACAGAAATGTTTGTGGTTTGTTGTGTGAGCTGAAGTGGGCGGAGTCTTCCTCTAGAAGACGACACAGTGAGATCCAGGCGAGACAACAAAAAAACCTTTTGATTTGTCCTTTGCAACAATAGATTCATTATGCAGGGAGGGGGCAACCATGCACATCTGGAAAGCTCTGATCCATGACAGTGGCATGGTGACCTGTGTTATTTGCATTCAGTTCATTAAACGTTCACTTCACCATCCAGTGTTTACCTTGACTCTCTCGCTCTCTCTCTCTGAAGAGGAGACCCCGTTCCTGATCCCAGATCACAGACTAAAGAACACTTCTTAGAGAGTCTCGTCTCTTTCTCTTTGGCCCCTCTGTCCTCCATTTGATCCAGGAAGAGTCACAGCGCCTCATTAAATCTCCCTCAGCCCCCCCACACAGAGCCGTCACTGAAGCATTAAAGTCAATGACAAAGAGAGATTAAAAACAACAAACTGACGACTGTAACTCGTCCCCTCTGCTGCTCCTTTTCTACCAGGGGAACTTGGATGAAGTCTTGCATATAGCTAGAAGACGCTCGGCTCATATCTTAAAGTTTGATTTATACTGAACACCTTAAATATTGAAATGAAACTCTGATAACATCTCTGCTTTAACGCGCTGGGTGGGATTTGTCCTCGCTGACTCCTCCAGCTTATCGTTTCAACAGTTTGACTTTTAAGAAAGAGGGATTTTCTTAAAGAACCGGAGTGATCACACATACTTTGGAGGATTAATATTTAATCTGCAGGTGATTTCTTAAGCCCAAAGTCTTGTCTGTGAATGAAGCACATGTGGGGGGGGGGCGAGCTGTACAAGGGTTCAGGTCTAATGAAGAAATTAATAATAATAATGATGATGAACATGATCACACACTGAAACCCAGAGAAGAATGAAGGCTGAGAGAAAGGAGAGAGAGACGCTTCATTTCAGAACAAACATCATTACGGGGGATTAAGAAATGAGCTCAGGGATTTGTGGTGGACGGCGTCAATATTCAGTTATGTAACTTTATGATGTGCACAAAGTCAGCACAGGAGGGTGACATGGCCTCACATGATTGGTGCAAAGTCAGAGGGTTGGAGGCCCAAGAAGAAGAAGGGTCGATTAAAATTACGGACAGCAAACGGGGAAAGTAGCCATCGGAGTATCAGGATTTATTTCCAAATGGGTTGAGACTTAGGGGAACTTTTATTTAATGGGAGTGGCATGGTTGTCACGACAACATCATTTTAAACTTTGATTTAAAATAGTAAAAAAATCAAACTGTATTTACACTAATTCTGTTACCATGGCAACATAAATGGATGTCCTATAGGTACCCAATGTTGGGTACATTTTACCAAACTAAAACACAAAATTTACCACTGAAGATCTGAAGTCTTTGTCAAGCTGAGGTGCTTTTTGGTCATTAAAATAACAGATTGTATCGTTTATAATATGTGTGTTCTAGAAAAATATGGAAGTGAAGAACAATTTGACAACTATAGGACGTGTTTTGTTACGTCAGAGTCCTGAGTAGGTTCAGTTTAGCAAACCTTAAATGCAGCCACACGGATAATAGTGATTTTCTTTAAATCCAATTCTGACCCAACTCGTCCCGTTTTAATCCATTCCCAAACCTTTTCCACATCTTAGCACAGGATGCACAAACATTTTCTTCAAAGTGTCTTTCTGGTTGTTTGAGCACGTTTGCAAAACAAAACAAATCATATTTATATCTGTAGCCTAACTGGTCTCCGTTGTTTAAGTTTCTCTCTATGCTGAAAAACAGACGATAAAAAGTCTCCACGTTGGTGTCAGATCAGTGACGCCTCATTAATTCACCACATGTGGATTTAACAGAAGAAGAAAGGTTGTGTTGTGGGCAGCTGAGCCGGTCAGATACCTGCTCTGTGCAGGGCTCTGTTACATCACTGACTTCATGATTCAGTGCACGTTTTAAATCCTGGAAGCTTCCCCTGAATTCTTCTGTCAGAACGCCAGAGTTCAAATAAAACAAACATGTTGGACAGCAGGAACAAGACGTTGTAGTCTGTCGTCCTGAATACGATCACGCAGGTAAATATAAACCCAGGTCGATGTTTCTGTTAGAAAAAAAAAACATTTCTACATTCATCAATAATTTATTCACAAAGTAGAAGAGTTCATTTTCTCCTTCACATCGAGTATAAAAAAAACAAATGCTTCTTCTGCTCGTTGTGTGTGTGTGTGTGTGTGTGTGTGTGTGTGTGTGTGTGTGTGTGTGTGTGTGTGTGTGTGTGTGTGTGTGTGTGTGTGTGTGTGTGTGTGTGTGTGTGTGTGTGTGTGTGTGTGTGTGTGTGTGTCTGTCTCTGTGTGTGTGTGTGTGTGTGTCTGTCTCTGTGTGTGTGTGTGTGTGTGTCTGTCTCTGTGTGTGTGTGTGTGTGTGTGCAACCTATTTTTGCATCATCAAGGACTTATTACCACACACACACACACACACACACACACACACACACACACACACACACACACACACACACACACAGGTCTCTGTCAGCACAGTGCAATCCGACCCCTGGCCGGACTCTTTGAGCAACAAAGACAGGAAGAGGCATAAATAAATGAACAAATGACCACACTGCTTGACACTTTACCCCCTCGTCCCCCCCGTCCCCCCCTCCTGTTTCACCTCCCACTCCTCTCTTCCTCCCTCCCTCCCTTATTTCCTCCCTTCTCTCCTTTCTCCCCTCCGTTAACGCTCCCCTTGGGTCCCTAAAAATCCACCAGGCAGCTGCTGGTTAGTTTGGACTGAAGGTGGTAAGACTTTGTAATCGGACATAAACCATGAGGGCAGATCATCGTCTCCCCTGGGGAGGGGGGGGGGAAGGGGGGGGGGGGGGGTACAGAAACAGAGATGTAAACAAGTCTCCTCAGTCTGCTGGGGTTACTCTTGTACGACCCTTCCTCTCCTGTCTCCTCTTCCTCATCCTCTTTGGATTCATTCAGGAAATCTGAAGGTTGTCAGGGCTGCACACAATAATTCTCTTTATGTTTCTCAGCTCTTCGGGATTAAATGTCATGATAACTCATCAACAATCCTCAGTTTTTCAAACAGCTCTTTGACCTTCTTATACCTCATTCATGTTTGATCCCTTACTCACTGGGTAGAGTTAAACTTGTGAATGATCAGACATTTTGAAATCACAGTCATCCCTCAGCAGTGGTTGGAAAATTAAGAAAATATTGACTCAAGGGACTCGTTTGTATTCAGCTAGTCACTATAAGGAATGTTGTCATGATATAAGAATTTAAAAAATGTATCATAAATTACCTGCAAACTCCTGCACGCTGTCTAACTAGCAGAACGTTGCTGGTAACATTTCAGTGAACAAACTTTGCTGATGTGTTTGAGCAGTTTAAACGGCCCTCTCTCTCTTTCGCTGGCTGAAGATCTGTAGTTTTAAAGCTTTTGTACTTTTTCATTATAGAGTTATTATAGCAAATGTCTCGCCTCATAAAAACGTAAACTCGTGCAAATTCACACATTTCCTTATCCGTGTGAATTCAAATCTTTTTTTTTTTTCCCACACACTTTTGTAGTCCAAATATATTATCCTAAAGTCCTTCACCAATCACAGCTTACCGCTGCAAGCGCCACAAAAACAACAGAGTGAAAATAACAGATCTTACCTTCTTACTAACAAAGATTTGATTTAAAGTCAGTCTTGGAGCACTTTTTACATTTCACACTTCATTTCTCACCAGTGTTCTTCAACAACTTTTTTTTTTTTGTTCATGGTGTTTGTTGTCTTAGCTTGTCTTCTTCCTCTTTCCCACATTCATCACTTTCCCACTCCTCCTCCTCCTCCTTCCTCTCTTCATCTTCTAACTTCCTCCTTTCCTCCCCCTTTTGCATTTCCTCTCCCCCTCCTGCCCTCCTCTCCTTAATCCTCCCTTTCCTTTGTTTCTGTGAGCTGCTATGTGGACTCCCCCCGCCGAGCGTCTGGCTGATCGCAGTCGATGGAGCTGGTTGAAAACTGTCTTCTGTGTTAAGTTGTTGACTCACATAATGGCACATCTGAGGGGCATCAGGCCGGCCAACAAGCACACACACCAATTACATGTTTGTCAGCCTCTTCTGGGAGGTGTGTGTGTGTGTGTGTGTGTGTGTGTGTGTGTGTGTGTGTGTGTGTGGTGAAAGATTGTCCCCACATCATAGCTTTCTTTACTGCCTACCTGTCAGCACATGCAGCAAGAGGGAGGCTCCCTCTGTGTGTGTGTGTGTGTGTGTGTGTGTGTGTGTGTGTGTGTGTGTGTGTGTGTGTGTTAATGATCACCTGTCCAGACTTGAGAGGATAATGAGAGCAGAACAACCTCTGCAGCAGAGCCCTGCTTCGTCTTTCCTCCTCCTCTTCTCTTCCCTCCTCGTTGTCTTTATTCATGATTATCCGTCCTCTGGTGGCCACTCGTGTTTCCGACATGAACATCTTGGCCGGCTTCTCTTCCTCTGTCGATCCTCTGCTCTTGGCTTCAGCTCTGCATTCCCCTTAATCTTTTATTATTCATCATTTCTGAGTCAGAGATATTTGCCAATCATGTGTGTGCGTGTGTGTGTGTGTGTGTGTGTGCATTTGGACATCAACACTTTCCCAAGGCAGCTCCAAAACATTCAAACAGCTGTTCAATCGTTTAGCAGGAAGGACGCTGGTTCTTCTTTTCAGGCCTTCACTTGACAAACACAACACACACACACACGATGCTCTGTGAACCCTCTCAGGTCCCTGTGTGTGTGTGTGTGTGTGTGTTTGTGTGTGTGTCCTCTGAGGGACGGTGTCATGTTCTTGCTCTGTGACTGTTGAGCGGTGCAGCCTCGACAGTAGCGGGCTGCAGATCCTCTTACACCTCTCTGTTATACGATCTGAGCTGCATGGAACCAGAGAGCAGAGGAATCTACACTGAAGCTATTCTCTCTCTTAAGTGTCTGTGTTTTTAAGGATGTTTTGGTCTGAAGAATTAGTTTCAATCTAGTCTGGACTTAATTGAGTTTGAATGTTATTAACATTATAAGGCGGCGGTGACATGTTTATTTCATTTCAAGAGTTGCATCATTTGCATTAGCTCAGTGAACTAGAGGTGTTCACCATTTTGAAATATAGGAAGAGGAATACATCATACTGGAATGTTTTACATTATAGTGAACGTATGGATCCATACAGATCCACAAATGTGTAAAAAAGATCCACAAATGTGTAAACTAATCTGCAAATATGTAGACCAATTTTAAAATATTTACTTACCTATTAATGGCTATTTTCAGAATTTACAGCTGAAAAAGGTCACTGCCATTAATAGATCAGTAAATATTTTGAAATTGGTCTACATATTTACAAATTACTTTACCCATTTGTGGATCTGTGTACGCATATTCAAATCGTTTTGCCACAATAATAGCTCCATATGCATGGGACTGCTAAACCTAACATGCTTCCAAACAGTGATACAGTTTAAGTGTCACATTAACGATGTTCTTTCTAATCGTTAAAGGGACATGTTTCTGACCCACCTGGTGAAGCATCAAAGATAGACTTCATAAAGTCATGATGTTTGTCATGTGGCAGATGAAAGTATCCACTTTCACAATAAACACAAGAAACATTGCATGCTGTGATTTTTGCGTTTGTTAATTTTAATCTGTTGTTTAGTCTTGACTAAAAAAAGCAGCTAGCTTCTCTCAGCTGGTGCAAAATGCTGCACTTTAACTCTGAAACTGAGAATCTTAAGATATCGCTGAGTGGACATCGGGTCGTGCAATTGATCGCTATGTGATTGTTACTGCAAACCCTTTACGAGAGTCTGAATTAACACAATAAATAAGAGAGCAGTGTGTCCTCATGTGCACACTGACCCACTGGATGGAGACTTGAGTTTAATGCTCATACTTACACACTGTTCTGATTCAGTCACATGAAGCTAGTGCTAGCTTTCAACTACCCTCCCATGATTTTATTCCGCCTTAGTGCTGAAAACAAAGAAACTTTTGTGTATATTCTAAAACACATGTTGCAATTGAAGTTGATATATAAAACATGAAGAACAAGAGAATGGTTAGACGTATAACTGTGAATTATAGTGAATATGCACTCTTTAGTTTTTCTTGTACCTCATCGTTGAAGTTGTAAAATAAACAAAAGCACAGGCGATGTTTTAGTAAAAGTCGAGGGCTGGTGAGTTAGCGTTCCATAATTACGACGTGCCTGCGTCTCTATGTGTTTACATGGGAAACGCTCTTAAACTGAGCCTGTCTGCTCTGCTTGTCGGAGAATAGAGTCTGACCTGTGCTCTGCAGCGTTTGAAGCTAAACAGTGTGTGACAGTAGTTAGCAGAGCTGCTCTTGTCGCACGCCACAGCCCTTTTTTAATTGGCCTGCCTCTAAGAATAGGAGGCCTTGTGTGTCAGGCCAGGCCAGACCAGACCAGTAGCTGAGCTTTATTCACAGGGCCAGGCCAGCATGGTGTGGGCAGCAGTTTGGTCTGGTGCAGCCCCAGTCCAGTCTTAGTACGGCCCAGTCCAAGTTCTTTGTGGTTTAACCTCCAGCCAGCAGGTCCTCATATAACTGTTTTTAACTAGCAGCAGCAGCAGAACAAACCTGACCATCTGCTGCTGCTTCACTTTTACTCTTTCATTCGTCGTCCCCTGCTCATGCTTCTCATTCATACAACACCTTCATGTTGTTTGGTTTAACCAGTCACCAGGTAATAATATGACTTGATTTAGAGGTGGGCGATATGGGAAAAATATCATATCACATTTTTTTTCATACTGATCTTTAGACAAATTTGTAAGTTACTGACCAGGTCAACCAAACTTATTTCCCTGTAGGCCTATATTGTTTTTAAATGCACAAAACTGGGAGGTCTCCCATCCAGAACATCTTTAGCAACAGAAATGTCTTTCCCTCGATTTGATCAATATTTATGCACAATTCAAAGGTTTTCTGCACCACTTGGAAATTCTGATTTAGTGATGTGTCCTCTTTTTTTATGTTCATGATTGTATGCTCTGTTAGTGTGCTTCCAGAAAGTCCTCCTTTTATACTTTTCCTGTTTCTCTAAATTGTTATATTTCCACTCTCACAGGATGTTGCAGCAGCGTTGTTGTTGATGCTCTATTTGAAGATTTAGATCTGCAGCAGAAGCACACGGTGTGCAGGATGAACAGTGCGAGCCTGATTAATTCAAACCACACTCTCTAAGGTTCAAATGATCAGTGTGCAAAGTGTTCACAGAAAGTTGTTTGAGCAGCTTCATCTCATAATAGAATCTGGATGTAGCGGGGAGAAAGATTAGATTAAGCACATGTCCCGGCCGTGTGCAGAGAGAGCCTGTGTTCTGAATCTGCAGGTTATGTGTGAGTGTATAAAAATATGTGGGAGACCTTGGGTGTTAGACTGTGAGATGTGCTGAGAATAAATGAATCACGTCGATGTAGACCTTGAATCAGAGAAAATGTGTTGCTGTGTGCGTGTGTGTGTGTGTGTGTGTGTGTGTGTGTGTGTGTGTGTGTTTGCATCATCACTGTCTGTTCCTGGTATTCACTGTATTCACTGTGTCACTTCTATGAAAGATATAATGAAATCTGATTTGACACAAGTGCGATGGTGTTTGTTGAAAGTATGTTTGGTTTCTTTTGGTCGGTGAAAGAGCGCCTGTCGATGAGGAACAAGACGAGCTGCCACACAAACAGCCTGTCATGTGCAGAGCCGCTTTGAGAGTGAGCTCACCAGGGAGAGAAAAGGGTGTGTGTGATAAAGACAACACACACACACACACTCACACACACATTTACACAACTGACGTCATGCAGAGAAATGTTTGCCAGTTGAGCAATAACAGTGTTCAACTTGAATCATTCTTCTCAGGTGTAGGAAGACACACCCTGAATGTGTGTGTGTGTGTGTGTGTGTGTGTGTGTGTGTGTGGACTCTTAAGAATAAAGCACCTATATAGTCAGAAAATTGCCTATGCATTAAGAAAATGGGTGTGGGGATAATTGGTGTGTGCATGCTATAAATAGAGTATCAGAGAGCTGTACACTGATATATCATAGGTGTGTGTGTCTGTGTGTGTGTGTGTGTGTAGCTGGTAAGATGTAATTTGTGTGTCTCTTGAGCACATTCTTGTCTAAGGTGTGGCGTCCATGTTTGTTCGCTTGTTAAAGATGTGTTTTTTTGGTTTTGTAAGGATAGGGGGGGATTTGAAAATGTCACATCATCATCGTCCTTAGAAACACACAACTGAGATTTATAAAATGACTCAGATCATTAAAATGAAGATTGGACTGTGGTCTGAGTTAACTCTGATGAAGTTGAGGTTGCAGATAAAACATTAAGACTCATGTAAGCAGATAAAGGTTTTAGGTGTGGCTCTGAGGAGAGAGAGAAACAGGAACAGTTATCTCATCTTAGTGTTTACCAGCTTTAAGTCTGGAACATCACAACACCACAATCAACGTATCACAAGTGTTACCAAGACCCACAGTGATGACCCCGATGTCATCACACCCATAGTGTGTGTGTGTGTGTGTGTGTGTGTGTGTGTGTTTGTGTGCAGCTCCTGGCATGTTTTAAAGTTTATGTCACATTCACCGATTGATATCTGAACCCTGACCTTTGACCCTGTAAGCGCAGTAAGAGATCAGTGTTGAAAGACTGCTGAGGTCATCCTGATGACTCCCGTACATGTGCTCATATATATGTGTGTGTGTGTGTGTGTGTGTGTGTGTGTGTTTGAAAAGAGAGATCAAACAGCTGACCCCATTAGACCCCATTAAGCTCCCTCTCTGTCTCACACTCTTGCAGCAGTAAAGCAGTGTGGAGACAGTAGTATATCTGCCAGAACGCTAAACTACTACCACACACACACACACACACACACACACACACACACACACACACACACACACACTCTCTTCACAGGTCACATAGAATCCTGCACCCTGACGACCTGAACCCTCAAACACCCATGTGTCCCTCTTTTTCAAGCTTCACATCAGCAGTGTTATAGATGTTTACACAAAGGGGGAAAGGGGATCCAAGATGCTCCAGAGTCTGACACTAGATGACAGTTGTTGTTTTGAGACTTTTTTATCAACGCTGATTGGACGTATTCAGAGTATCAGCGAGTAAATGGAAAAGAGTATGGAGCAGCTTGCATGGAAATCGCACCGGTTGCATGATTTAACATCAGAATCTCCGCCCGCTTGCTCACTGAGAATCCATATTTTTCCTGCATGGGTCATACAACTTCAGCTGTTTGTGTTCACACAAGCAGCTCACCCCTAAAACCACAAGAACTTTTTTAGGAGTTTTTTCATCAGAGTCGGAGTTACCCTCTGACCTTGAGTCTTCAAAACCACAGTTGGCGTCTAAATATTCATATTCATACATTCATTTTCTTCTGATTATCAACAAAAACTTGATGCTGTGAATGGAGTATCTCCCCTACAAAACGCCACACATGGGATGGATATGTCTGTGCATCAGCAGTAACTACATCATGATGATTTAAAGTCTGGTTTATCTGTCAATGTTTCAAAACTGCCAAAGCAGCTTAAACATCTCCTCGTCGTCGTGATTACATGTGAAGGTTTAAAGCGTTACGTTCCAGCGGTGATGATAACTGAGAGGATGTTCTTCACTGTACAGCGGTTACAGCAGTTATGTAATAGATACCCGAGGATAAGAGCTTCATGCCTCCAATGTAAAACCTTCTTAACACTCACAGATCCAGCTTTGCCTCGGCTGCTTCCCACACAGTCTTCAGCTTGTTATGTGTGTCCTGAGCTCAGGTCAGAAATCCTCCCCGTCTCAAACGTCTGACCTGATGTTTGTGTAGCCAACACAGAGCTCCAGCTTTAACAAGGCTTCACTGGCACCCGGTCCTCTTCGCTCCATTAACTCACTGCAAAGAATTAGGGTCAGCTCACTTTTCATTTAGGCAATTCACAAAGTTGATGACCTTCAGAATCATTTCATGGTGCAACTTCACTGACCTTCAAGATGAATTACTCAAAATACATCAGTAGGGATGTTACGTTAAAGGCTTTATATGTGATGTTTTGATCCAGCAGATGTCGCCCTTGAGCACCAGCATGAAACCAAAACAACTGGCGCTGCATTGTTGTGTTAGCATGCTAATGCTAGCGATCTTTATTATGCTGGTATCTTCACACTGCATGTAAATTTACCTGAAATGAGCGTGATCTAGAAACACAGTTAAGCAGTGAGTACAGTATGTTATTCTTCTTTTCTCTAGTCCCTCAATTAAACAACTTTTATACGTGAGGGGAGGAGTCAGCCGGCTGTCCTGGCGATGTAAACAAAGTGAAGATAGGACTCTGAAAACTCTGAAAACATCACAGACAGTGGGACTCGGGTGTTACACCCATTGTAGACAGTCATGACTCACAGAGTTATTTTCAGAGGATAGACTTGATTTATATACATATTAAGCCTTTAACTCACCGCCCAAAAAACTGGACAATTTAAATTAAAAGCAAGTTTTCTGCATTTCTAAACAAAGACTCTGTGATGCAGGTAACCTAGTTAGTGCATGCAGCCCATGTCGGGAAGCTTTAGTCCTATAAGCGGGTGGCCCGGGTTCGAAACCGACCTATGGCTCCTTTTCCCGCATGTCATCGCCCACTTTCTCCCTCCTTGATTTCTGAATCTATCCTCTGTCCTATCTTTAAAAATAAAGGCATAAAAATCCAAAAAATATACCTTAAAAAACTCAATTTTTTTAGCTTTTGGGTTCTAAATGGCTATCGGATATTCTGTTATTTAAAGCAGCTTCATTAACTGGTAACAAAGTGAACCAGACTCCATTGATAAAAAACAAACAGTACTATGTAGAAGAGGAGAGTTTCTGCTTTATTGTGCCTGCTCAGTTTATTTGAGTTATCATAAAACCCTTAAGTTAACAAGCAGTAAACAATCGACCTCCTGTTTGAGGGGTCAAATGAAAGTCCTTCATTTGTGCTTTTAACAGGAACAATGTCATCTGTTTCATTTTAAAGTTTATACCTCTGGAGTGATTATTTCTGATATTTTGAGAGTCAGAGTTTGGACCTTCTTTGCCGAGTTGTCCCAGAGGATTACTTTGAAATCATTTCAGTCGATTTCCCCGGCTGCTGGCTGAACGTCCACGGAGCGTTTCCAAAGACTTTTTGTATTTATGAAATATTTAAACGCCCAAAATATTTCCAAATAGGACCCAGCCCGGCCTTGAATATTTGATAATAGTTGTTTGTAACGTCTCAAGCTGAATGACTTCAATCTGAGGGTTATTTAAAAATGAATGCCCGACTGTCCTCAGATATCACATGATGATAAGTGAATCAGTGTCGCAGTGTTGAGAGATAATGGACAGGAAGTACATGCAGCATGATGAGGAAGCTTCAGAGTGAGAGAGTAAAATGTTTAAAGCAGAACTGTTCCATCTGCTTTCTTTTGCTTCAGCATGTTCCTGTGTCAGTCTGAGCTGTAATCTGTGTGTGTGTGTGTGTGTGTGTGCGTGTCTGTGCTCGCTCCAGCCTCACAGCAGCACCACACCTTCATGTCCTTGAATGACAGCAGATACGCTGAGGCATGCTGCATTTCCCCCCCGCGCTAAAAAAAACATCTGAACAGAATTCAGCAGAGGTTTTATTGTTCTCAGAACAGCCTGATGGACAGTCGGCTGTCACGATACCATCATTTCAATCTTTCCTGCACACTGCTCTCTTTCTTTCCCTTCGACAGCTTTTGGTGAAATTAACACCTGAAGATCTGATCTTTTTTTTAAGCTTTGGGTCCTTTTGATATTAAAAAATTTGACCAATCAATCTTTTAAATATGACAACATGTCACTGGCCTGCTCACAGGGCTCGATCAGACTCTGCTGATAAGAGGCTGAAGTGTCCTTTGAAGGGACAGCTTGGGGGTCTTTCCTGTGACCCTGCAGGGCGGGGATGAAAGCGTGTCGTCTTTGTGATCTGCAGCGTTGTGTGTGCAGGTCTGAACCTGTCACTGGTTGTAGTTTCTCTGCAGCTCGTCACCACTCCCAGCAGCCTCCGTCCTGATTGAAAGCTGCACTCTGATGCAGGACAGGAACACGCTCTTTAAATCTGTGAGCTGCGGTCTGAAGGATGGGGGTTTGATGCCCGGCTCCTGCAGCGTGCAAATGTGTATGAATGGTGTTCTTGATTTGTCCTTTGCCTGATATTGTGTTGTTTCTATTTTTGTCTTTTTCTGTTCCATCTTGGACTTTTTGTTTTGTTTTTATAATTTCATTTGTGTGGATTTTAAATTCATGTTTGTATGAGTGGACCCCAGGAAGAGTAATCACTACTTAGGTAGTGGCAAATGGGGGATCCAAATGAACAACAATGGGATTAGTAAGTGATGGGCTGGTGTGTGAACGGGGTGAATGTGTGTCATATAAACATTGTAGGAAGCACTCTGAGGGTCAGGTGACTAGAAAAGTGCTGCCTGAGAACCGTCCTTTTTACAGTTTGATTACTGGACAGTCAGCAGCTTGAGACATGGCAGCATTTCATCGGGTTGTTATATCCACTTTGATTGACGACAACATTTCATGTGTTTTTTTTATCCTGTATCCAAATCATCTTCTATAGCTTTAAATGAAAATGTGATTTTTCTGTGGCTCCTTCCACCTTCACATGATGAGCTACTCGACTCGTGTACAGCACTTTTTAAACCATCGACGTTAAACGACAGTAACGTCTGTTTGAAGATGTTGAAGTCTTTGTTTTTTTTTACAACAGATTAACAATAGTTAGTAACTTTAAACACATTGTACCCTCTCCTCTGCCTGAGCCGTGCTGGAAGGTGATCTTGTTTTTTGAGTTTTGAGTCGACGGTGATGGAGCTGCTTCTCTCCGATTGTGCTAAACTGAGCTGAAGCTTCCTGTCGTTGCCGTGCCACTTCCTGCTGCATTGTTGTTAAATCCGAGTGTGTGTCCGTGTGTGGTACAGGGGGGCATTATCTTTCCACTCCCCCCCTCCTCCCTCCTGCTCCCCTTTACTCTCTCTGTATGTCTGTTTGTTTATCTGAAACGTATCCCCCCACCTCCCCTTCCCTCCTCCTCTCCGTCCTCACAGTGGGTCCTGGTCCTGGTCCGGTCTCAGGATGGGACCCCCCCTCCTCTCCCTCCTCTCCCTCCTCTCTCTCGCTCTATATATATATATACATGTATGATTGTGTGTTGGGGGCTGGTATGGGACGGTCTGGGGGAGGGTCACAGAGCCAGAGTAGGCTGCACAGGGGGCTGAAGGGTGCCATTATCCACGAGGCTCAATGGGCGCTTTGTGCCGGTGGTCACAGTGGGCCAGTGGGGAGAGGGGCAGGGCAGCGAGCAGCACCCTGTCATAATGTTGTTTTTTTTTTTTTTACACAGAGCAGGAAGGGCAGACAGAGAGGAGGTGGAAGAACACTGAGAGTCGTTTAGCTGATTTTATATTTCTGTCAAACACAGAAAGTGTGAGTTGGTCTCAGATTACATGAGATGTCATGAATTTAGAGTCCAAGAGTTTCAAATGACTCCACAATGACTCCTCGTCTTCTTCACTCATTGAATCGTTGGTTTCAAATTTTGATATCTCAATAAAAAAAATGGTTTGAGCGCTCTCGAGATTTCCTCTTAATTTGCCTCACTGCGTCAGTTCTCCTCACGGCGGCTTCTCATCGCATGAACGTTTAAAAAACAAACAAAAAAGTGTGAAACGAGGCGACTCCAGAAGGGACAAGCCGACTCCCTGAGAGCCTGCTCGATGCTTGAATGAATCGTGGGATTTGACCACACTCAGCACTCAAGCACTTCCTGGAAACACGCCCACAAAGTCGACCAGAAAGAGTCTACTAAAGATGTTTAATGTGCAAAGATATACAACTGAAGGGAAACTGAAAATCCTCCTTAAAGCTTCAGAATTTACAAAATGACACTGATATGAAAACCTTTGAATGAACATTTCAGCAGGCGCCTGCGTCATAGAAAAAAGACCGTTTACTCCACATTCCTGCTGGAGATTTAACGTCTCCCTTCCTTATTTCTCCCTCTACATACTGCATGTTCCCTCTGAAGATATTCACTATTCTGTTCAGTGAAACAACACAAAGCTCTCTGTGCTTGGTGCTGGTTAGAAGTCACTTCCCTTGCAGGACGTTGTGACATTT
This sequence comes from Labrus bergylta, assembly GCF_963930695.1. Classification (NCBI taxonomy): domain Eukaryota; kingdom Metazoa; phylum Chordata; class Actinopteri; order Labriformes; family Labridae; genus Labrus; species Labrus bergylta. The sequence continues at coordinate 27,627,233 of NC_089205.1, forward strand.
CAAAGATGCCAGTTTGTCAATGTGAAATACGAGCACCAGCCTGACATTCAACATGTATTTTGGGTCGCTTGGCATTTTTACGCTCTTCCCCTAAATTATGTAAGAAGCCAGAAAAAAACATTGGACACATTGATTGATGATGTGCCATAGCTGAGATTTCTGCAGCGTGGCGTGACAGTCCCGTGCCCTCGTCGCTCCCAAAGTTCACAATCAAATGATTTGAAGCACTCAAACATGGAGGCCAGGCAGAAACTGATGTGCGTCTGTGATTTGTTTGTTGAATCAGTCTGATCTCAGATGTTTGACTCGTCTCTTTTTAGAGATCAACGGTCGAGTTTCTTACTCATAAACCTCTGGAAGCGTCGGGCTTTTAATCTTTGATCTTTTTAAAGTTGTCAACATTTTGCACACAGTTCTTTTTGATACCACATGTTGATCTGATCTCTGCTGTCTTAATGATCGATAGCATCGCAGACTACTGAAGCTGCACTCATCATGATTTATCCAAAGCTGCCGAGAGAGAGAACTGCAGTTTGTCTTTTTGGTTTCTCATAAAAGATCCCAAAGTATTTGTGTTATTCAAACTGTCAAAACTTAAAGGTGGAACAAATCGAGTATCAGCTGCTTAGGACTTCGATATTTGTTGCCATGGTATCGAAAAACAGTTACGGATATGATTCAATGTTTTTCTAATGTTGTAACAAAGTTTGGATTACTGGTACCGAGACAACCCAGTTTAGTTTCATCTCACAAAGACGAGGATGTGTTTCCTGTTTGTGACCACAGGAAGGTTGTCAAAATGTTTCATAATTAGATATTTGGAATACTTTTTATACACACTGATTCAGCAACACAGAGAGAGAGAGAGAGAGAGAGATGTTCCGATACCGAAATGTTTGCAATGCAGACAGTTAGCTTGACATTTTTGGTAATAAATAAAAAGGAAATGACCCAAAATTAGCGGACTTGGACAGTTACTTCTGTTCCCATGGTAACAAAAGAAGGATTGAGATCATCTATTTTTGACTAGGATTGTATTAAACTTCAACATCCTGGTATTTATTGACAACTCTAGTCAACAGGTGAATTATTCCCACAGTGTGATAGAAGAAAAGACTGTGAGGAGAGAAAGTGAGTGAGTCATGAAAAAGAGGTTTTTGACTTCGTTAGCTCGTGTGTTGATTTTATTCAGCGTTGAACTGCGAGCGGCACATTTTCACGTGTTTGACATTTTGTTGAGAATGTTTTTTTTCCGAGATCACTCGATGTTCTTGTTTCCATTGTGTCATAACAACGTCTGTCTCCGCCCCCTTTTCTTCGGCCGCTTCCTGGTTTTTCAAAAAGCTGCTCTCTGACCTCCTTTTCCCGTCTATTCAATTCAGATTTCTGTGATTTCTTTTTTCAATTCAAAGATGTTTATTGTCATGAAAAGCTGAAAAAACACAGAATAATAACCCCCCCCCCCTCTCCTGTTTCTGTGTTCTCCCTCAGACCTTCACTGCCTGGTGTAACTCCCACCTGAGGAAATCCGGAACGCAGATCGAGAACATCGAGGAGGATTTCAGAGATGGACTCAAACTCATGCTGCTGCTGGAGGTCATCTCAGGTAACTCCTCATCTTCATCATCCTCATCATCATCTGCAGGACCCGAAAGCTCTGAGTCACCAGCAAACTAGTCCCAAGTTTTTAATTAAACTTAAGTGGCTGTTGTGATATCAGATTAATGTTCACAAGGAAGCTGTCCAACACACACACTTCCCCACACACACACACACTTCCACACACACACACACACACACACACACACACACACACACACACACACACACACACACACACACACACACACACTTCCCCACACACACACACACTTCCACACACACACACACACACACACACACACACACACACACACACACACACACACACACACTTCCCCACACACACACACACAAACACACACAAACACACACACACACACACACACTTCCCCACACACACACACACAAACACACACAAACACACACACACACACACACACACACACACACACACTTCCCCACACACACACACACTTACACACACACACACAAACACACACACACACACACACACACACACACACACAGACACACACACACACACTTCCCCACACACACACACTTCCACACACAAACACACACACACACACACACTTCCCCACACACACACACACTTCCACACACACACACACTTCCACACACACACACACACACTTCCCCACACACACACACACACTTCCACACACACACACACTTCCACACACACTTCCACACACACACACACTTCCACACACCCCAACACACACACACACTTCCACACACACACTCGTATTTCATCGAGCTGGGGCCGGAGTTTCAAAGCTGCCCCCGAGCTGTCTGTCAGAGTGAAAAATGTTCTCAGATGTTGAAGAAGCGCAGCGTCTGTGTCCTCTGCAGGGTGTGGTCGTTCAGTTTTCTAACCTCAGATCTGAGACGTTTATTAAAAAACAGGAGGAACACCCTGCTGCTGCAGATCTGCTGTATCTGTGAGAGATACTGTAGGTCCTCTCTGGGGGTTTTTTGGGTTTAATTGCGGGGTTGCAGCAGTGAACGGGTTCCTATTGGCGGGGGTAGAGGACTATTTGGAGTGCTGTTACCCCGTAATGAACTTTTGACTCTGTGCAGATTTTTTATTCACATTAATGTCAGCTCTTTTTTTCTGCTGCGCGTGATGCTGACATCCCCGCTGTAACGTTAGCTTCCTGACTGAGAGTCGTTCTGCTGAGCCCGTGGAAACACCGCAGGAGCTACCTCACTCACTCACTTTGTGCTTGTTCCCTTGTGTGTGTGTGTGTGTGTGTCTGTGTGTGTGTGTGTCTGCAGGAGAACGGTTACCCAAGCCCGAGCGAGGAAAGATGAGGGTCCACAAGATCAACAACGTCAATAAAGCTCTGGACTTCATCGCCAGCAAGGGAGTCAAACTGGTCTCTATCGGAGCAGAGGGTAAGCCTGCAGTCATTCAGATTCAGATTCAGATTTTTTATTGTCCCCCAAGGGGAAATTTGCGTTGCAACAGGAGCACACAGAAGACAAGAAACACAAGGACAACATCACCATAAAAACATGAACCAAACAAATTTTAAAAAAATCAGACAACACAGCAAAATATAAAACCAAATAAAATCAGTCAAGAGCTCATACCAGAATGGAAATTTAAGTTATTAAAGTGCAAAGTGGAGGTGTGCAAAAGTGCAATTCAAGTGCAAAAAGAGCAACAAATAGCTAATTGTTGTTTAACATATTAATTGCACTTGGTAAAAATGAGACCTGGAGTCTTTCAGTCTTCCTCACAGGAGCTCTAAAACGACGACCTGAGGGTAAAAGGTCAAACTCAGAGTCATCAAACAAAGATCCCCGAACAGAGTGAAATATTAAACATGTTCCACATGAACGTCAGAAACCTCAAAAACGCCCCAAACACAGATTCAGTCCTCGGTTTTCACTGTGAAAACTATAAATACATTTCTTTACAATGTATGGCCCCTTGGCAAAAGTTTTTCATCTTTGTGTTTAATCCACATCAACATGAAATGACCTTTGACCCTGGATTAATAAATGAAAAGGTCACAGCACCTCTCACTGATCTTCCAGAGTCAGACAGACTCTTTTTTATCTCCTGCATGAACTGAACACCGACGTTCAGGAGCAATATTTGAACCAGCAGCAGCAGCAGAACTACATCCTTATATTGAGTTAATCTGCTATTTTTCAAGAAACAAAAGGACAAGGATGCTTCATGTGTCGATATGTCACTCCTACAGGATCTCTGGGGCACAAAGTCGACTTATCCATTAATGTCTCTGCAGCTCAGAGTGACCTGAGTACAGGTGTTAGATTACACTTACGAGTACACAAGTGTGCAGATATTTTGGGCTTTGATTTGTTGACTTTTCAAAATGCAACATAACACTTAGCAGTAAAACGCCTCCTTATAAGTATTCCTCTGTTCTGCTGATGAAGGACTGACGTTTGAGGCTGTGCAATTAAACACTGAGAAGTGTGTGTGTGTGTGTGTGTGTGTGTGTGTGTGTGTGTGTGTGTGTGAGGGTCAGCTGGAGCAGAGTGACCTCTCTACTGCTCTATCAGGACAAACGTTATTTCTGCAAGTTGACACTTCTCTCACTGAAGAGAATCGAACATAAACTAAACTTGGCCAAAATCCTGCACACACACACACACACACACACACACACACACACACACACACACACACACACACACACACACACACACACACACACACAGTCTGATTCTGGCCTTTAATGAAAGCAGCCCACTGAAGGTCATCTTCTGGAAACTGGCAGAGAGAAACACCGTTTAAAAAAAAACGGAATAGAAAATAATGAAGGGCTTTACACATCGGATCACATCAGGATTTAATGTCAGAATCATCGTATTATGTGTGTTCACCACATTTATCATGTACTCAGGATAAACTTTGAACAGTCTTAAATTGACTTTGGCGCGCTGGAATCGTCTAATCTCTTTTATCTCAGCCTCCAATGAAATCCTGTCGTGTGACTAAAGCGTGTTAGTGCGATCAGAGAGGAGGAAGTCCTTCACTCTTCTGTGTCAGAGGTCGTTTAAGAGACGTTTCCTGGTTCATCAGGACTTTAGACTTCAACCTTTCTGCTTTCAATATAACCACAGAGGTTGCAAGACAATCCTGAAGAGAGAATTAGGCTTTGATTCATCACTCATTAAAAAGTGAAGCACTGAAGACTTCAGCAGATTAGAACTACAGAAGTGAAAGACGTGGATACTAAACGCAGCAACGAGGAATGAAAGCCATGTTGGTACAAATTCACAGCTGACATCCAGGCGGTGATTGATACACTGGAAGATGAAGCATGAGAAAGTCTGAACATTTGAACTATGAGTGGAATCTAACCCGCACTGCTTGCCTTCCTGTCCTCATCGCTGTTTGTCTGTGAGCTCATTAAGCTGAGAGATATCTGTGGATCGTGATGGGAAACATGATATAATCATTACAATGTTCCAGACAGGAAATATTTTCACTCTGCTCAATAGGTTTGTAAAGGTTAGACGAGTATTTCTCCTTAAAATCAAAGAAATAAAAAACATAGTTTTCAGGACAAGAATCAGACCTTTCAGGTCAATAACGTGTCAATAAGGAATTAAATCTCTCTTTTGAAGAGGTTAAATACCGATGCACCTCTGTGCATGTGATCCATTTTCTTACAAAAACAAAAAGTGATTATATTTTCTTTATCTCCTTGTTCATATAGTGGACAGTACATCAGCAGGAAACCAGTGAATGGCGTGCTTTAGAATGTCCCCACAGGGACACATAATGTGTTTTAAACTGATGGAAAAAAAAATGACTTCCTGTATTCTATGAAAGGAATCAGTGTGTAAGTACCACAGTTGCACGAGAGCGGGAGATTGGTCAGCTGTGGAAAGTGCACAGTTGTGTGTGGGTGTGTTGGCGTTGTTAGAAGAAGCAGCAGATGTAAGTTTGTAAAAAAACAAAAACAACAGAAGTGTTAGACAAGGTTCATGATCCAGAGTGAATCTTAATGCAACACAGAAAGAATGATCATGTGTTTGTGTGTGTGCAGAAATCGTGGATGGAAATGCAAAGATGACCCTGGGAATGATCTGGACCATCATCCTCCGCTTCGCCATCCAGGACATCTCTGTAGAAGGTACGACTTGTTACTGCCCGTTTCATTTGAAAGAGCAGAGAACAACTAGAGCGCCGCAGCAGCAGCCTGACGTGTTTTTTACTAGATTCATGTTGTGCAGGAGAGCTGACGATGGATTTTGTAGGAAGTAGAGTGGAAGTAAAACGACATGAAAACCATCCACACAGACTAACAGGGGTAAAAACAGGTCTCTTCTACATGAGAGCTAACTACATCAACTCTAAGACTGAGGATGATTATGTGCAAGCAGCCAGAGCTAGGAGCAAAGTAGGGGCAGAAATATTAGTAAAGATAAACTTTATTGATCCCCCATGGGAGACATTTTTCAGCTCAAGAAACAGGAATATGATTATCAAAAATAACACAAAGTTAAAAATCAGACATGTACATCTGTTAAATAAAGGGCTGAACAATACAATAATAGAATAATACAAGGTATGTACACTTCCACTTGTGGAAAGAGTTATTATTATTAAAAACACACAGTGTGTAGCATTATTGATATGAATCATAAGGGTTAGGTTAGTAGTATTTTTAGTATTGGGTGGAGGAGCTGCAGGAGGAGGAGCAGTGAAGTAGTACTTGCACTGAGGAAGAGGAGTTGTTGCATAATTAATACAATGTTTTTAATCTTAAGGTGCCAAAGTCAAAGACAGGAAACATCGTCATTTATCAAATCATTTCAATGATGACTGAATCAGTGAACGAGCTCTAACTCTTCCATCATGTTGAAAGTGATGTTAGCCTCTAGTGAGCTTCATGATGTCTCAGTCTGAGCTGTGATGACTCTTTAAGCTGCTAATTAAAACAGTCTGTGTTGAATTAAGTGTGGTGGGTGTGGGCCTCTGCAAAGGAATATTGAGTCACAGTTTTTTTTTACTCCTCATATTAACGACTGATATGAATCTGATGTTTGTTCAGGCTCAGGCAGTAAACAAAAACATCCTCCGACTGCCAGAGCTCTGGTTTTATATTTATGCTCTCTGCAGCTCTCTGCAGCTCTCTGCAGCTTTCTGAGTTTGTGCATCATTAATGCATTTAAAACATTTCCATAGTTTGATTCAGTGTAAAGAAAAGACATTTCTTTACTGTGTTCTTCTCCTCTCCTTCTTCCTCCTCTGTCTTTTCTTCACTGCAGAGACTTCTGCGAAGGAGGGTCTCCTCTTGTGGTGCCAGAGGAAGACCGCTCCCTACAAGAATGTCAATGTGCAGAACTTCCACATTAGGTAACACACACACACACACACACACATAACACACACACAGGAATACACACGCTTTAAGGTCTGACCTGGGTTGTAAGTGGTGTACTTGGATGGAAGCTGTTGACAGAAGTTCAGTCAAACCTTTTCTCTGTAACGTTGATAGAAGAGATCAGAGTTTGTTTAGCTGCAGTCTGCAAAGAACTGTCATGAGATCAGAGCTGCAACACGCAGCAGACAGATGTTCAACATGCTGATGTTGTAGTTTAACACAGACACAACACTTTGTGGTTTATTAGTGAACATGTAGATGTATGCAGGTGTCATCATAAGCTCACTCTGATGAATGAAAGCAGGTGTGCTGTCCAGGAACATTTCATATTCAGCACATCAACTGCTACTACAGTGTAGAAAGGTTGCCCCCTGCTGGACAAACTGGAACATTGCGTCACTGAAGCATTTTTCACTATTGTTACAGATTAATGTAAATACAAATAAAAAAATAATATAATGTTTAAATGTGATGAGACTAGTCTGGATCAGGTTGAAGAAATGCACCTCAAGTTTTAATCTTTTAAATTAGCTTTTCCAAAAGTTATGGATGAATGTGTTTTCTCCTCGGTCAAATTTTCTAAACCAAGCATCCTTCAATCACATGAGAACAGGATGAGCAGAAGCTAGAGATGAATTTACAGAATATGTGATGTCCCCCCCTCCCCGCCTTATGTTCAACTCTTCTGTTCTCATTAACAGCTGGAAGGACGGCCTCGCCTTCAACGCTCTGATCCACAGACACAGACCTGATCTCATCGACTACGACAGCCTCAGAAAGGTACACACACACACACACACACACACACACACACACACACACTCTCACACGCTCGCTCTGACCTCATCAGGTGTTTAACTTCTGGATCACACACATTTTAAAACATGCTTAACTTGCTCATAATAAAATAAACCTTCATTAACCTTTTCCTAAGTTGCACGTTTGCTCTGTTTTGTCGTTGTGATCGTTTGTTTAGGACGACCCTGTGACCAATCTGAACAATGCCTTTGAGGTGGCTGAGAAGCACCTGGACATCCCCAAGATGTTGGACGCAGAAGGTAAGCTGGACTCTCCTGTCGAGTTTGTTTATGATTATCTGCTGTTGATTTTAAAGATACCTTTTCTATTATTATCACTGTAAACGTTTGTTTTTATTCCCTATTTTGAATCCAGACTGTTTACTATAATCTGCTGAGTTTGCATGCACACAACACGATGACTGTTGCTCATACAGTGACTCAGTATTCAGTTCATGACTTCATTGACAGATTGTGGAGTTGGCAGGTTCTTAATCTGTAATGTAGGAGCTCAGGTGACAAACTCACATGTATGGAGATCTCCTAAAAATGATTAAAAAAGTGAAATCAAGTCTAAATTCAATCTGATGCATTTCAAATACATGAAGCTGAAACCCGACTTGATTCTTAAAGGTAGAAACAGAGATAAAAAAAACAACACTGACCTGATTCCTGATGTGCAGTAAAGCTGCTCTGACGTCTCTAACAGCCTCCTGTGCATGTTAGAGAAGCTGCACAGTCACATCAGATTACAGAGTATGAGCTGAACCTTTTTATCACCTCTCTCTCTCTCTGAGCAGTCACAGTGTTGATGTGCATGTAAATGTAACTTCTGTTGTTGTTGTTGTTGTTGTTGTTGTTGTTATGAGATTTTACTGTAGGTCGTCTTCAAGACCAGTGGAGCCTCCATCCCTCTCCTTCACCTCTCCGTTCCTCCCTTAATGTTTTGTTTAGTAAAGAAGATGTTGATGTCTAAATCTGTACTAAGAAGGGGCAGACCAATTTAAAAGACATAAAAAAGCAAGTTGATTTTTATTTTAGTGTTCTGGCTGCACGATGGGACAAAAGGCAATCATTTTGATTTTTCTCTTCATGACTTATATTTTATTTGCTTTTCTTGATGAGGATACATCAAAATAAACACAACTTGTGTCCAAACTTTGGCGTCAGTTTAGCCTCCTTCTAAATAGTCCATTCTCTTCAGACTTTGTGATGGGTTTTAAAGTCAGTCCACTTTTTCCATTTTCCTTGGCATGCAGATTGTTGTAGTCTTGAATTGTGTGTAAAGTTAATCATCTTGATTTTAACTATGATTGTGACATGATTCATCATGGATTGGATTGAAGTTTTGCCAAGTACAGTTTTTACTGTGTCTGAAATGATTTATACAATCCTCTTTTTTTGGGGGGCTTTGAAGCAAACAAACATGATTTGGTCTCAACTGGACAACGAGTTATCCCTCCAGCTCTTCATCACAGATATAAACTTCAAAACACACCAGCTTGTTCACATAGTTTCATTCCATAAAGATGAATCTCTCTTGTTATAAAGTAAACTCGGTGTGAAGCGTTCTCTCCAGTGCAGGGACACGTTGGTCTGACCCTTCTTTGTACAGTCGTCTTGTTTTTGTTTTGTAAATGTCGTTCAGAGTCGTCCTGTCTGGCTGTGTTCGGCTGCAGAAGCTTGTTAAACATGTCTTTATTTGTTTGCCAGCCTGCTTGATGCATCAGTGTGTGTCCTGTTGTGTATAATCTCATGTCCTGCCTGTTTATGTGTGTACATGTGTGTGTACATGTGTGTGTACATGTGTGTGTGTGTTGATAACCACGGTCTCCCCTCTGTAGACATTGTGAACACTGCTCGTCCAGATGAGAAAGCCATTATGACTTATGTGTCCAGTTTCTACCATGCCTTCTCTGGAGCACAGAAGGTACCCCCCCCAACCCCCCCATCCCCCCCAAACCCCCCCTCGCCCTCGCCATGCGCTTGAACCCCCTCCTCTGTTACTAACAAGGTGCTGCTTCCTGTCCAGCATGGCGTCACACACTCTCTCTACAGCTCTGCTCAGCCCTGAGACTCATCAAGGACACTGGGTGAACTGGGACACAACCACACACACACACACACACACACACACACACACACACACACACACACACACAGAGTGAAGTTTACTGTGCTGGTAACTGTGTTTTCAGACGCTTTCTTGTTAAACTGAGCCTAAAAACAGAAGAAGTCTGCAGAGCAATCAGCAGTCTTTGTGGATGAAAAATGAAGCGTACCGTATGTGGAACGTGCAAAAAAATACTGCAGTTCCTTGAGTGTCCACTTGAGGCATTAACACCCAGATTAAAATCACCGTTTATACAGCAGAAATAAAAATGTTTACAACCTGATACAATCAAGATTTTATGTCTTAGAGCTCATTTCTTTATTGGAAGAACTGCTCTGTGAATAAATCATCTGTTTTTGATTATATTAAAAGTAGGAGTTTTGTATAAATTTGCATAATTAGGGGTGTTGACAGCCGGGTGTGTAGTTGCTGGACCTGTTTTCTAGGAGTCCTAAAGCTCCACCTCTGTTTCTAGTTTGATGAAAAGTTAGGTAGAGTCAGCGTTTCCAATATGGCAACCGCCCTCGTTGGACTTCATATCTTCAGAAACCAATGGGCGACGTCACTGAGACGACGTCCATGTTTCATACAGTCTATGGTGGAGATCAGCTGTTAAAGTTAAAGCTCAGATGTTTATGATTATTTAGCACTTGTTTTTTTTAGTCCTCTAACATCGTGTGTGCAGCCAGGGAAAGTTTCTGTGTAGTTCAACTGCATGCAGTGTTTGAACAGAGAGAAACAGAGTTCAAAGGTCGACCTCTTTTCCAGATGGAGGCATTGCTTTTAGATATATCTGACTGTAAGTGAGTCTGTTAGCTGGACTTGGTTTCTTTCTCTCCTCTCCTTCACTACCTCCTCTCTTATGTTCCCTCCCTCCTCCCCCTGAAGGCCTCCGACAGGAAGCCAGTTGAGGCGTCTCCTTGTTTTGCTCCTCTTCCTCTTAATTAATTTCTGCCCCGTTCAGAACTTGTTTGTGAAGCTCGGCGGTCTCAGGAGACGCACACATACACATAGATCTGTGCTTGAGTGCAGCGGTGTGTGTGTGTGTGTGTGTGTGTGTGCGTCGACTTGTTCCATGTGCAGTTTCTTCTCCCTGAACGAGTTACTGTTGTTGTTGTTGTTTTGGTTTGTTTAAAAACAAACTTCTACTGCTTTTACCAGCACAGTACTTCATTTTCATACATCATCAGAGTTTGAATAAACACACTGATTCAGGCTTCATTTAGCTCTTAAGTGTGTGTTTGTGTCCCAACCTCGAGCTTTGCTGCTCCAGTGTCCCTGAACTCTCCTGAAAGGACACCTGTCCTCCTCGTCCTCTCCTCGTCCTCTCTGACCTGGAGTCAGTGTGGGGCGTAAAGGAGGAACTTGAAGCTGTGGACCAACGGAGGGAGAATCTGTCTCCTCTTGCTCTCACTTCCTGTTTGGAGAGACGACCATGTCGCTTGTTTTGGGTTGCTTTGGCTTCACTCCGCCTCTCTCTCTCTCTCTCTCTGTCTTTTTGAACCTCTCTCTGTCCTGCTGGGTGCTGGGTGATGCTCAGACATCGTGGGTACGCTGCGGCCGGATGAGAAGGCCATAATGACCTATGTGTCCTGCTTCTATCACGCCTTCTCTGGCGCACAGAAGGTGAGCTCCTCCTCACGCTGCAGACACTAATAACACTTCAGCCGCAGCAAAGACAAGAACCTGCCAGGGTTTCCATCAGGCACGACGTTTAAACCACACACACAGGGGTCAATCTTCTGCAGGATTTAGAGAATCTCTGCTACTGTAGATTCAGAAATCTGTGAGTCAGGGAATATGAGCAGGTGAGGAAGATGGGAACCCTGACACAACAACAAACACTCTCTGATTCTTCTGTTTCTTTTTCACATCGACGGATTAACTTGACTTCAATGTCTGGGCTTCATTTTCTTAAAAACTCCTGTCAGTATTAAGATCATTTCAACTCCACCTTTGATCTTTCTACCGATGTGGTTTTAAGAAAACAGACTTATTCAGCTTTATTACTAAAGGAAAACTCTGATTAATGTTTCTAAAGTTTCTGCTTTTAACACATTTCAGCTCTGAATGTTTGTCTTATTATTCGACATGTTTTTCATCATTATGGATGTATTAGTTTAATCTTAAGAGTCAATATTTAGACACAAAGAAGCTGCTTCAGACTTGATCATGTTGTCATAGTGTGTGTGTATACTGTGTTTATGTTCCAGTGGTACAGTAGTGTCATGTCCTAAAGCAGACCTACTGATGGACTTTCAGCGCGTCATGAAACTGTAACTAGAGAAACCGACCGACTCCCGAGTTGTGACGGGAGACGCATGAAGCTTTAAAAACTCACTGAGTGATTTTTTTTGTTTCACGTTGAACTAACCGTCATCAGCTGGAGCATGTTTTTATTAGACAGATATCATTTTATGTTTACATTATGAAGAGGTTTGTCTTTTTTGCACTTCTTTAATAGTGTGTGTTTAAAGTCGTATGTAAACGGACTCCTGCTCACTGCCTGTGTGTGGAGTGTGTTCACACTGATTGATAAATTAGAAACTCTCATCTATCATCATAATGTGATTAAAGTCCAGGTCACACTTTTCAAACTCTAACTTTATTTTTATATTAGTGACTTAAATACACAGTATGCCGTTTGTAAAATGCAGCTGCAGCGAGTGTTGTCACTCAGCTTTTAGCCACGCTGAGTGGATATGCTGACGGCGTCTCATCCAATCAGTGTGAGCGCAACTCATCACTCTGTCCCCTGATAGGCCGAGACAGCCGCTAATCGCATCTGCAAAGTGCTGGCTGTCAACCAGGAGAACGAGCAAATGATGGAGGACTATGAGAAGCTGGCCAGTGAGGTGAGAACCCCACACACACACACACACACACACACACACACACACACACACACACACACACACACACACACACACACACACACACACACACACACACACACAGAACATTTCAAGAGGATGTCACTTTGCTTTAAATCCTCCTTTGGATTTAAAGACACAATGATGTTCATGTGAAACCTTTCATTCAGAAAGTATCATAAGCTGGTTTTTCTCCTGACGTGTTTCCACCTCCTCTTCCTCCTCTTCATCCTCTTCTTCCTCTTCTCTCTCCTCTTCCTCTGACTCCTCTCTCTCCTCTTCCTCTTCCTCCTCCTCCTCCTCCTCTCCTTCTCCTCCTCCAGCTGCTGGAGTGGATCCGTCGTACCATCCCCTGGCTGGAGAACAGAACCCAGGAGAAGACCATGAATGACATGCAGGCCAAACAGGAGGACTTCAGAGACTACCGCCGTGTCCACAAACCACCTAAGGTTTGAAATAACTGGCTGACTGAAGTATATGCAGAGGAAACATTCCCAAGAATTTTTTTTTCAAATCGTGCGTGTCCTTTCCTTTTCCTGTCTGCAGGTCCAGGAGAAATGTCAGCTGGAGATCAGCTTCAACACTCTGCAGACTAAACTGAGGCTCAACAACAGACCTGCCTTCATGCCGTCAGAGGGACGCATGGTGTCTGTAAGTGAAAACACAGAGAACATTTCTGGAGATAAGAGTGATGATGTGAATCTGTGTGTGCATCCAGATGTTCAAATTAGAAGACACATCAGTTGTACCTGCCTGCAGACAGTCTGCACTTGTAGATAATCCATATGAAGACATAGAGTTATGCTAACAAACCTGCAGACACAACGCACAGAGAGCGAAAAAGGTCTTGATTTCTCTTTGTTAAACTGATGTGTAGCCTCACATGTCAGAGTGGAGCCTGGCTCACACGGTGCGATTTTCCCTCGATTGTATAAAAGTCGGGGTGTCATGTCAGCTCACACTGTGCGACTGAATCGTTTACGACGCCCGACCAGACCTTCAGATTGACGTGCTCACACTGTACGACCCGATTGTCGGGCACGGCCGGAGAGCTCACACTGTACGAGTGAAATCGGGACGGAGCGTTGACAATTTTAATAAAGTTTCATTTGAAAATGCCAACGGACAACGGTTAGTGAAAGAGAAGGAAGTGGAAGTTGTTGTAGGATAGATGAAAGTTGATCCAATTGTCGATATATGGAGACAAGTTTCAGAAAAGTGCTGCACTGATGATCTGTACAGAAAAGTAAAAAAAAAAAATGACTACAGTCCTCCCCTGTCTCTCGTGATTATATTGTAGTCACACACAACTTCTGCCGGACCCTTTCATGACGTATCTGTCAAGATTTTAAATTCTAAATATCAAACATGTTTGAAATAAATCGGGGTTAAAAACGTTAAGATTGGATCTTTGTACCGCTCACACTACGAGATAATCTGAGCAGATAATCGGGTCCGAGCAGCCTCGAGTCGGGAGCGACCCTGAGACTGACGGGAAGAATGGGAGCTCAAATCGTCCCGATTATCCTGCAGAGTGAGCCAGGCTTAAGACCCTGAAGTTTTCAGTTGTTTGTGTTTCTGTCCTCAAATTCAAAACTTGTTCTGTCACAAGATGAACAAATATTCCTGGTTCAGTTTATGTTACATGTTGAGTTTAACTTTATATTCATACTCAAGATTTCAAATGGTTGGTTGTAGTCGGAGAAGAGTCATATTTTTATCTGTTTATTTAAACTACAAAGAAGAAGGCGACCTCTGTGAGTCATGTCAGTAATCCCTGCTCTCCGTCTGTCAGGATATCAACGGAGCGTGGCACACTCTGGAGGGAGCAGAGAAAGGTTACGAGGAGTGGATCCTCAGCGAGATCAGACGTCTGGAGAGACTCGAGCACTTGGCTGAGAAGTTCCACCAGAAGGCCGCCATCCATGAGTCCTGGACGGATGGTAGGACACACATTTAGTCTCACACTCAACACCTGATGAACAACCTATTGAATGTTTGAATGAAGTGTTTAATCATGTTTAATCTTATCTAAAAGTGGAGTTAATCAAATTTAAAATGGCAGAACATGGCTCGAGTGTTTTTTTTATTTTTTTAATCCTTAAATCTTCCTCCTGACGACGGAGGAAATATTTAAATAAAGCAGATTTTTTTTTTTTTAAATGTCTTGAAACATCCTTTACAATATCAGTGAGGCCGCCGGGGTTAATGACTGTGTTTTGTTTGCATGCAGGTAAAGAGGCCATGTTGACCCAGAAAGACTACGAGACTAGCACCCTGTCAGAAGTGAAGGCGTTGCTACGGAAACACGAGGCCTTCGAGAGCGACCTGGCAGCTCATCAGGACAGAGTGGAGCAGATCGCCGCCATCGCACAGGAGCTCAAGTAAATAAAAAGCAACAAAAACATGAAAACACAAAGAGATGTAAATATGTAGGAAACCGTTTAATGTGTGTGTGTGTGTGTTTGTGTGTGTGTGTGTGTGTTTCAGCGAGCTGGACTACTACGACTCTGCCAGCGTCAACGCTCGCTGTCAGAAGATCTGTGATCAGTGGGACTCGCTGGGAGCGCTCACCCAGAGCCGCAAAGAGTCACTGGAGGTACGACTCAGTCTGCTGTAGTGACATGATCACAGGAAACTGATGCATCGCTCATGGAGGCGGCCATGTTGCTTTGTCATATTCCACTGATTGATCGATGGCTTTAAAACAAAGAGGTGTACTTGTTTCCCACTAGGTCTCCTTTCTTACAATTCTGGCCAGATACCACTCATCTCATCAAACATTTAGGGGTCTAGATCCACTCCAAATTCAGACTTTAATGTGCACACTAAGTTTGTTTGTGTGTTTTATACCTGCATTGAGATAAAGATAAACTTTATTGATCCCACAATATCTCAAGAAACAGGAATATAAAAAATCAAACATATGTACATCAGTTAAATAAAGGGAGAAAAAATACAATTATAGAATAATACTAGGTATGTACACTTCCACTTGTTGAAAGAGTTATTATTACAATCATTTATTATCATTTATCAATTATTATTTACGATCTTACAATGATTACTCCTGTCGGATCAGAGCAGATCTTTATCACCATTTCCCACAAGTGTTTGTGTCAAAATAGAACATGAACTAGTTAGAAAATGTCTTAATATTCAGATATCAGGAAGTCACAGTAATTAACAGCTGTGAATCTTAAGTATTAACAAACACACTTTAAGTCACTAAAGTTTATTCTAATAAACTCTCTCCCGTGTGTTTTCCCTCCAACAGAGGACAGAGAAGCAGCTGGAGTCGATAGACGAGCTTTACCTGGAGTACGCCAAGAGGGCAGCACCCTTCAACAACTGGATGGAGGGAGCCATGGAGGACCTGCAGGACATGTTCATCGTCCACAACATCGAGGAGATCCAGGTGACTGCAACTCAAATATGTTGTCTGTGTGGGAGTGTCGTCAGGATACTGAAGGAATAATATATGAAGCATTATAACAATAAGAAGTCTGTCTAAAAATATGCTGAAGAATATTTAATAAAACTGGGACTTCTTTTATAACAAATATATTTTTTTAATGTTAAAAAGAAGACAAATAAAAGGTGATATTTAATTTATCTGACATCAGACTGAATGTTTCAAATAGTGACTTTTTTTTTTCCTCCATCAGGGTCTGATCACGGCCCATGAGCAGTTCAAGTCCACCCTCCCGGAGGCCAACAAGGAGCGGGAGGCCATCCAGGCCATCCAGTCCGAGGTGCAGAAGATCGCCCAGAGCAACGGCATCAAGCTGGGCAGCGCCAACCCTTACACCACCATCACACCCGAGAGCATCGACAACAAATGGGCAAAGGTGCGCTGCAACCAATCTTTTTTATTTCCTTGACTCGTATTAGCTCCAAGACCTTGTGGCAGGGCTATTTGTTTTTACTCATGGTGTGTTGGTACAGGACCCCTTTCCAAACATTTAATTGATATATTATGTAAATGTATAAATGGTTAAAAATCTGCCTCATTGAAAAGACTCCTCCAGCTGCTGCTTTGTGTTTGAAGATGCAGCTTTACACCAACATGTGCTTTTCTGTTTTCTTCAGTTGTGATTCTTTCTGTAACGTCTTCATGTGTGTTGCAGGCGATGGACATGGTGCCGCAGCGTGACAAAGCTCTGCAGGAGGAGCTCAACAAGCAGAACAACAACGACAGCCTGCGGGCCAAGTTTGCCACTCAGGCCAACACGGTCGGCGCCTACATCCAGGCCAAGATGGAGGTAAGGGATTCACCCACGCAGGCAGTCGGTCCATGTCTGCATCTGCTGTGTCGGCGCGGTTCATCTCTGCACAGCTGTGTGCAGTTTGTCACAGTTTCAGGCCAACATTGTGAGCCAGTGAGCTCACTGAGCAAACAGTCGGCAGTAGGAAAGAACATGATTGTGATTCAGTGCTGAGTTCTTACAGTAGCACTGGAACGCTTGTAACAAACATGAATTAATCATAGTTCTATCAAAATGATTTGTTGTCAACTGAAGTAGAAAACGTGCCTGTCCTCTCTAAAGTCTTATTAGAGTCTTTTAAATCATGCAGCTCAAGAACAAGTTGAAAGATGGTCTTAAAGTCTCGTCCAGTGTGTGTAAACATTTCTCAGTTCTGCATGTGATGATGGACGTCCGTCTGAAATGTGTAAACTCCATAACTGTGGGATCCTCACGATAGTAAACATTGTGTGTTTTTGCCTGGTCAGGAAATCGGCAGGATATCTATCGAGATGAACGGCACTCTGGAAGACCAGCTGACCAGCCTGAAGGATTACCAGAAGAGCATCATGTCCTACATGCCCGAGATCAACACGCTGGAGGGATACCACCAGCTCATCCAGGAGGCCCTCATCTTCGACAACCAGTACACCTCCTACACGATGGAGGTAACACACACACACACTCACATGCACACACGCACACACGCACTCATACGTATGCACCTGAAAGTGTCATGAAGTAATCTACTCAATCATCAACTGTCTTTTTTAATCACTAGTTACCTCCATAGAAACCGCTTTTTTTGTTAAATGACCTCTGCAGTTAGCCTCATGAGGGGTGCAGCTTTTTTAATTTAAAAAAATATATATATTTATTTTTATTGAACCTTTATTTAACCTTTTTTTTTTTTCATTTTTTCATTTATTTCTTTTTATTTAACCTTTATTTAACCTTTATTTCTTTTTTCATTTTTTTATTTATTTATTTTTATTTAACCTTTATTTAACCTTTATTTCTTTTTTTCATTTTTTTATTTATTTATTTTTATTTAACCTTTATTTAACCTTTTTTTTTTTCATTTTTTCATTTATTTATTTTTATTTAACCTTTATTTAACCTTTATTTCTTTTTTCATTTTTTTATTTATTTATTTTTATTTAACCTTTTTTTTTCATTTTTTCATTTATTTATTTTTATTTAACCTTTATTTAACCTTTATTTCTTTTTTCCTTTTTTTATTTATTTATTTTTATTTAACCTTTATTTAACCTTTTTTTTTCATTTTTTCATTTATTTATTTTTAATTAACCTTTATTTAACCTTTTTTTCATTTTTTCATTTATTTATTTTTATTTAACCTTTATTTAACCTTTATTTCTTTTTTCCTTTTTTTATTTATTTATTTTTATTTAACCTTTTTTTTCATTTTTTCATTTATTTATTTTTATTTAACCTTTATTTAACCTTTATTTCTTTTTTCCTTTTTTTATTTATTTATTTTTATTTAACCTTTATTTAACCTTTTTTTTTCATTTTTTCATTTATTTATTTTTAATTAACCTTTATTTAACCTTTTTTTCATTTTTTCATTTATTTATTTTTATTTAACCTTTATTTAACCAGGTAAATAACCCATTTTTTAGAAAATAAAATACAAACAGATGACGCCTCGTGTGAGAGTAAAAAACAGATGAGTAGAAACTGACTGGTTTGGGAGAGAGGAGAAAAGGAGCTGCAGATTCTACGGGTTTTAGCAAACCAGCTGTTTAGTTTTAGTTTGAGAGGACTTTGTGTTGGACGGGAGCTAACAATTAAAAACAAACCTGGAAGGAAGAAAACCTCATTACATAACATCCACATGGAAAGTTGTCGTTAAGTTTTTTTTTCTTAAATCTCTGGAAGACACTGTGTGACTGGTTTTCTCCGCTCCGCCTCCCTCGCTCCCTTTTTTTGTCCTCTCTCTCCCTGCAGCACCTCCGCGTGGGTTGGGAGCAGCTGCTCACAACCATCGCCAGAACCATCAACGAGGTGGAGAACCAGATCCTGACGCGTGACGCCAAGGGCATCAGCCAGGAGCAGCTCTTCGAGTACCGCGCCTCCTTCAACCACTTTGACAAGGTCAGGGGACGAGCTCCACGCTCCGGCCTCATACACGTCATTGTTCTCTGTCATTTTTACCTGGAAAAGGTTTCTCTCAGGAGTGTCAGCACGTGGGTTGGGAGCTGTGTTTATTTAACTTAGTCACACCAGAGGAGCTTCTATGTTTGTACAAAAGTTCAGTGGAGAATCTCTTTATTTTTAAATGACTTAGGAAGTCACTTTTACATCCTAGCCTTGTTGTTTTATCTGTAAACAAACCATGTTTACTCACCTCTACAGAGCAGTAAAAAGTGTCTATAATTACACATTGATGGATACTACTTAATACCAGTTAAACACATAAATACATGACATAATAAACCAGTTAAACACATAAATACATGACATAATAAACCAGTTAAACACATAAATACATGACATAATAAACCAGTTAAACATACATTCAACTTTTGAGCTCTCAACCCAAATTTGTCAATTCATCAGATCTTTGAAAGTAGATATTTGATAGTTAATAGTTTCCGACGGTCGTCTGAAATGTTTTGTTTTGATGTTGGACTTGAGTTGTTTCCATGACGATGTTTAAAACGACTGAATGTTTAGACGTTAAACGGGGGTGAGAGAGGAGCCAGACGTGTGAGTATTCATCCTGATGTTTAACGCTGGTGAGCACATGGGTGGAGCTCACGCCGTGGCTTCAGGATTTAACAGAATAGAGAACTACAGAACTACAAAACAGGCATCTCATGAAAGAGCCGGGTAAAGAAGAAGTTAGTTTATTGTCAAATGAAAGACGATTAATACTGTTAATCATGTTTTGTTTTAAACCCGTCTTGAGCTGGTTCCTGGTCATGTGGACTCAGTCAGAATGATGGATTTAATCCTCGTGTCCATTGCAGTCAGGAAATGAAGTTTAGATTGATGACGTTGTTTTCTGCCGCTCTGTCAGGACACGGTGCTTAAGTTGGTGTGAGAAGCTCAAACATCTGTGTGTTGTCATGGTGATTCGTTTGTTGTTGAGCCGGACCCCACCATCGTCCACCATCCTCTGTGTGTGTGTGTGTGTGTGCTTGTGCGTGCGTGCGTGCGTGCGTGCGTGCGTGCGTGCGTGCGTGCGTGCGTGCGTGCGTGCGTGTGCGCTCACTCAGTCTTTTTGTCACATCAGTGTGTCTGCTGGGAACACAACACATCGCTTTATTTACAATAAGCTACAGTGAAATGAATGAAAAAACAAAGCAAAGGTGTTTAAAGTTTATGAATGATATGATTCTACTTTATCACGTCACCATGTGTGCAGTTCCATTAACTTCCATAGATGTCATTTATATCAATCTTAAACTTCCACATGACCCTTTAAACAGTTGACCTGCTGACTCATATTTTCAGTGAAATGAAGATGAAGCTTTTTGAAAAAGTTACCTCTTGATCTTTTAGTCTGAATGTTTCATGGTGAGATGTGTTGTTCCCACACAGACTCGTGCATGTGCAGAAAAAGTGACACATCTTTGTCAATGTGCACGTTCCTCACGGGTCCATCGTGTTCCCCTGTTGTGTTGCGTGTGTTGACATGTGTCTAAACATCCATGAATGTCTGTCTGTCCACCATGTCGTCACCTCCACCCCTGCATGCCGTGGATCATCCCTGTGTTTGTGATTGGTTCATCCTCATGACGTGGCGCTCTGTCATTGGGTGTTTGGCCGATCTCAGGACCACGGCGGGACCCTGCAGGCCGAGGAGTTCAAAGCCTGTTTGATCAGTCTGGGCTACGATGTGGAGAACGACAAGCAGGTAGGAGCTCGGCGTCAGGGCAGAGGGAAAGGTGGAGTTTGTCAGGGCGTCAGAGCGGGAGAGCCGAGGGAAATCACTGCCGGTCACATTCTGCTCATCAAAAGAGTTCACCTGAGTACGCTCAGAGCTAAAAATATTATTATTACTGATGTAAAACTCTACGTTTGTCCAATGATTCAACACCTCCACTTAAAATAATCCTTGTAATAACCCTCAGTTATATTCTGATTCTTATTTCAAGTCCTAAATCATAACTTGTTGTGTATCTCTGACTTCATCTTTTTTCTAATCTGTTTAAAGATGATGATGTGAGGAACATTATATTTAATATTTCAGTCGTTATATTTAAGAAAACATACAAATGAACTTTCTTATAGATTTAAAAAATAGACTAAAAGTTAACATATTGAAACAAAAGTTGTATTTATTTTTGACAAGGGTTCCTTGTTTCATGATCAGCAAACAAATGACTGGAACGATATTTAATTTTCCATAAATAACAAGAAATAAAACTCATCAAAAATGTGACCTATGTGTTTTGAAAAAGCAGTTTTCACTCTGTAGCAAAGCATCTCATCAACTGTTCCTGTTGTTTTTAAGATCAGGAGATTCTTAGGTCATAATATTTTAACCATGACAAACCTTTAAAAAATTAAAAAAATAAATAAATAAATAAAAGATGGCCGTTCAGTTCTAAGAAGTGCTCAGTGATCGTTCAGCTCTCCGGCTCCGAGGCTCCTGATGATTCTCCGTTCAGGGTCAGACAGGTTTCGGTGCATCATCAGCATGGAGGGCAGAGATGTCGTGTCCCTGTTTGTCCACCGGGGGTCTCTGTTGCTTTGTGCTGCTTTTAGCTTGACCACCAGGCTCCCCTCTCACTCTCTGAAACAGGCCCCGCCCCCTCGCCTGTCCGTCTTGTCTTTCTGTCAGGGTTACTCTCAGACTGTCGCTGTTAACTGTTGGTGCTTTTTTTTTTCACTTCCCTGAACATCACTCTCTCTCTCTCTCTCTCTCTCTCTCTCTCTCTCTCTCTCTCTCTCTCTCTCTCTCTTCTCTCTCTCTCTCTCTCTCTCTCTCTCTCTCTCTTCATCATGTTTATATCTGTACGTCTCACTCATCTTATCTCCGCCCCCTTCATCCTCTCATGAACCCTCTCTGACTCCACCCTTCACTTCACCTCCTCACCCCTCTCCTCCTCCTCCTCCTCCTCGGGTCTTTGCTGTGCTGTGGCGGCCCACAGAAGCGATCAGGACAGATGGTCTCAGATGATTTCCGGGGCTCTCCTCATTGCTACAGGAAACAGCCCCTGGTACTGCTGCTGCTGGCATGACGCTGTCACAGGGTGTCTGCACGTCCAAGGAGAACATACTGATTCAAATGAGTCTGCGTAACGTTAAACCTGAACTGATCTGCCCGGGCGGAGTTTAAGAGACTGACCCGTTTATGATCAGGGCTGGAATCAAAACCAAAATGTTTCCCAGTCTTTGATCACATTAGTTCATTCTCTTCCACACATTTTGACAATTAATAAACCCCGCCCACTCCTCCTGTTTATCTTTTTAAATAAACCCCAGTTTACTCTTTCTTTGGGTTTTAATGTCCTAAAGTCTGACTTGGGACCTGCAGACACCCTGACCTCTATTTGTTCCTCGTGCTGCTCGTCTTTGTCACATCTGTGTTTCTTTTCTTCTTTGCTGCTCTTCTGCTTCACTGACTTGAAGAAAAAGCAGTTTTTTTCACATGAGCCCTCCAAACTACATGACTGTTGTCCTCTGTGCTGTAATCCGTTTCTTTGACTTTAGTTAGTGGTCATGTTTTGTATTTGTTTTGCATGTGCCCCAGTTTGAAATGTAAAAACATTGGGACCACTATCACAACTTTAACCTCCGTTCACTGACTCATGGAGGTCCTGATGTTTTACACTGAAAACACTTTGTATGTCATGCTCTGTCTGTGCCTGTGTGTGTGTGTGTGTGTGTGTGTGTGTGTGTGTGTGTCTCTCCCGGGTTAACCTGTTGTTTCTTGGTTGTCAGGGCGACTCCGAGTTTGCTCGCATCATGGGTATAGTGGATCCCAACGGCAGCGGCGCCGTCACCTTCCAGGCCTTTATTGACTTCATGTCGAGGGAAACGGACCGACACGGACACCGCGGACCAGGTCATCGCCTCCTTCAAGATCCTGGCTGCTGATAAGGTCAGTGTGTGTTTGAATGTGTATACACACAGTGATACTGTATTCATGTCAGGATGAAACGTTTGTTTTCAGTCGGTCGCTGTGGGTTTGAATCCTTCCCACTCTCTTATCCCGGTAATTCCTGTTCTAGTCTCCTGTCAAATAAAGAATTTTCATTCTCTTTTTATGGATAAATTAATTACTTAGATTTAAGTTGGAGCTGTGTCATTGTAAACAAATCAATCTGGATGCAAATGCATAGAAGTCCAAGTACTTTTTAAATCTAGTTTCATCATTTTCATTTATTGTTTAATGTTTTAAATTGAAGTTGAATGTGTAGCAGCCTCCTCCTTACCAGGACTAATGAAACCAGCGGGTGACTGAGGGGCTGTAACACAAAGTTTTAACCTCAAACTGTTTAATTCAGGAGCTTTTTTCACACTCTTCCGGTCTTTCAAGCGAAGAATCAGAATCTGGTTTTATTGCCAAGTACATTTACACATACAAGGAATTTGACTTGGTGTATTGGTGCTAATTAGTAAGTAAGTGTCAGTAGCTTATTAAAACTTGAGAAAGTAACCTCATTTAGGCGATTAACGGAGAATGTAACACAAAGTCAAATCGGCATTGGTTGTCAAATAGTCGGTTTTAGCCCCCCTGTGTCCAAATAGAATTTAGAATAAAACTTTAAACCCCAAATGACGTCCTTGGTCCTGATTGAAAAGAAGAGTATCTTCAAACTGCAGCATTTAGTGTGTTTTAATGTTTTAATGCTTCAGGGTACATTGGGGATGTTTTTCTCCTCAGCTGTTTGCTGGTGAGCCAGGATTAAAAAAAGTGGTTCTTCACTGATTATACTTTTATCTTTGTGTTTTTCAGACCTTCATCACTGCCGACGAGCTGAGGAGGGAGCTTCCCCCCGACCAGGCGGAGTACTGCATCGCCCGCATGGCGCCCTACACCGGGCCCGACGCTGTCCCCGGAGCCCTCGACTACATGTCCTTCTCCACCGCCCTGTACGGAGAGAGTGACCTGTAAAGGAGGAAGAGGAGGGCTGGACAGATGGGGGGGGGGGGGGTGAGGGTCTTTCTGTTCGCAGAGGAGACGCCAGGAATGGAAGGTTTTTGGAAGGATTTGAGTGGTTGTGAGGTGCCCCTGCGTGTGCCGGTTTAGAAATCATCAGAAAAAGGATTCAGAGATGTTGATTGGACTGTAGTTTTGGTTTTTGGCTCTGCGGGATGTTTTTCAGCTCCGTTACGTCGTTTTCAGGTCGAGAGGGATCAAGGTCAATTTGTCATAAAGTTTCTATAAACGCCGTCTCCGGGGGGGGGGGAGGGGCAGCTGTGGAGACGAGGGGGACAGACGTCTACGGTGCGGGTCCTTAGCTTCACCCTGTCTGCCTTCATGGTGGTCAAACAGGGGGGAGGACGGGGGGGGAGGGGGGAGGGGCACAAGCTAATCTGATACTTATGCTAATTTTTGTTTATTTTATTATAATTTTTTCTTCTTGCCAGGTGGGGTCAGGGCGTACGGCGGCGGGGGCGGGGGGCAGTGTGGGGTTTGACGTGGCGACTGGCGAGGTTTGTGTATTAGATCCTAGAGAGATATATGCTGCGGGGACGGGGGGGGGGGGGGCGGGGGGGCGGGGCGGGGAGTTGACCAACCAGAGATAAAAATGACATATTTACCCATAATTCCCCATGTTGCTGGATAAGGTGACCTGTCTAACCTCAAGCTCTTTTTCTCCTCCTGTCTTTTTGTTTATGACTTTTTTCGTTTGTTTTTGTTTGTTTTCCGGGGGCAGGCGGGTGTGGTGTGGCGGGGCGGGCGGGGCGGGTCAGTGCAGGTGGGGGTGGGGTGGGGGGGGGGGCTCAGCGCTGTACATACTTCTTTTGTTTTTTCAGTGCGAAGAATGACACGAACACGGTCCAAATTGTTGGGAAATAATCAACGCAGGCTTTCCAGTAGAGCAAAGTAGAGACATTTATTAGATAATAAAATGAGAAAATAAAACAAAAATGTAAAGCCAATGACGGTGACACACACACAGCAGTTTCTACAGTGGATAGGTTTGAGCTTCCAGACATTTTTTTTTCCATTTCCAAATTATGAAAATGCACGAAAGTTGATGCTAGTGTATCTTCTCCATGATGGGTATAATTATCCACCCATATCCTTTCCTCCTGGGTTTGGCATCAGGTGCTTATTCAAACACAGAACTTATACATTAATATGGTAGTTGAGATTTAACAAAGTTAGTCCAGTTTTATATTCCAGAAAACACACACACACGATAGAAGTATATTAATGTCACAGATGTATTTGATTGGCTGAATGAAGCGTCTCGCACTTCCTGGATTGAAAGGGGTTTGCATAGTGCCGCACTTTGGAGAGCTCCCCGTGTGATGGAATAAAACGTGCCTGTTGGGTTTCTGCAGCCCTGTCCTCCTTCTCTGTCTCTTGACTTTCTCCCTACCTCACACTCCCACTCTCTCCCTCCCTTCCCTTCCTCCCCCCCCCCTTCTCTCTCCCCTCTGCCTCCCATCATTTATCTCTGAAGAAAAGGGAAAGAAAATTTACTGAGGAAAAGAGGGAGGGGAACGATCGTGGGAGGGGGGTCTGTATGTAAACATTCCATTATGTGCAAATAAAAAATATCACAAAAAAAAGGAAAATTGTTGTGTAAAAAAAAAAAAAAAACTATGCAATCATAACGTGTTCAATATCTGAGTTGTGGGGGGAAAAGCTGCGGGCATCAAATGTGAGGACGTCTCCTGGTAAATTAAACAGAGGATATCAGATTTCTCCGGAGTGTGTGTGTGTGTGTGTGTGTTGGCTGTTAAGAGGGTGAGGAGGGGGAGACGGAGGGAGGGAGGCACAGACAGGGAAGGAACTGAGAAGAAAAGACTCGGACCAAAAGCTTGTTTCTTTTTTTCTTTCTCTTTTTTTTCCCCTGCGAGGTTGGAGAGAAATGAACTCTGGAATTGTGATTTTTCTTTTTTTTGTACTCTTTAATATCAAACCTTATCTGCTGTACTGGAAACTGGCAAACGCCTTCTGTCTCTAATGATAAGTGAGTTTCACAAAGCACACATAAAAAGTTTCCTTACAAAATACCTCTGCTTGTCTCCATGTCTTTCTTTCTTAAACATCTGGTGTTAGAAATATCAGTTTAACATATTTTATTACATATATTTAATAATTATTTTTGGGGCTTTTATGCTTTATCGGAAAGACAGAACAGTTAGAGTTGGAAATCATTGAGAGAGAGAGAGAGAGAGAGAGAGAGAGAGAGAGAGTGGGAAATGACGTGGAGGAAAAAGCCACAGGTTGAATTTGAACTCGGGGTCGCCCGCTTTGAGGATGTCAGCCTCTGTACACAGGCGTGAGAACTAACCACTAGTCCACTGGTGTCCCTATTAAATATATTTAATAAACTGTAGTAGATTCCTGTTAACTGGCTGATTTAGATTACACAATTTTAAGAAGGTAAGAGGAAATATAACTACTCCAAAGAAACACCAAGAGCAGAGGATTCCAGTAGAACTTTAATATTTATTTGTAATGTAATAAAGTCTAAACTTTATTTAATATTTATAATTTGTATTCATATTTTTGTATTTATTATTTATTATGTTATTTATATTTATGTATTTATTATTATTCTTTTATTTAGATTTATTTATTATTTATTAACGAATTGGAAACATTTCAGGCCATGTTTATTCTACTTAAATAACTTTCCAAAGTGTTATGGATATACTGAACTATTAAAGCA